>NC_058403.1:38501906-38628096 GCF_002201575.2 Neomonachus schauinslandi | reverse complement strand
TCTTTCTTTCTTTCTTTCTTTCTTTCTTTCTTTCTTTCTTTCTTTCTTTCTTTCTTTCTTTCTTTCTTTCTTTCTTTCTTTCTTTCCTTCCTTCCTTCCTTCCTTCCTTCCTTCCTTCCTTCCTTCCTTCTTTTCTTTCTTTCCTCTCTCTTTCTTTCTTCCGACCCTGTTAAATCCAGCAATGCTGCATCTCTCTATTTTTCCATAGTCGTATCTCCCTGGCTTACAACAGCTGGGAAGAGTTCTCTGCTTTTAAGAATCCATGTGATCCTCAGTTGGATATGAGTCCTGCCCTAAACTACCCACACTGTCACCCAGCTTTCCTTACGAACAAGAGTATACTTTGCAAGATAGTTAGCTATGATTAATTAGAGCATATCAGTGGCCACAGAGCAAAAAGATGCTAACTCACCCAGAGAGCATTTCAGCAGTGGCCTCATTAATACTGCTGGCTGTGGCTAATCAACTGAGCCAGTCACCTGTAAGCAAATATACAAATGTGTGTGTTTTTGAGGTGTCCATTGGATGCTTGAAGGAAGGCAGGGAAGGAGGAAAATAAAATGAATGTACGCTTGTAAAAAACAAACAAAAACAATCCATGTGATTAGATTGGGCCCACTTGGAAAATCCAGAATAATCTTCTTAACTATCATCAACTTAGTCATATTTTCAAAGTCCCTTTTGCCAAGTAATTTAATATATTCACAGGTTCCAGAGGATATGGACATCTATGGGGGGCCATTAGTCTGCCTAATATCAAAACTAATGTTACATGATTCAAAGCTGCTTATTATATGCAGTGCACATTGTCTTCAAAATCTAAAGCTCACTAAATATTTTCTCTTTCTGAGTTACAGAGATACAAGGCAAAGCAACTTATCTTTCACCTTGGAGGGAATATTTGGACATTCCTCAGTTCTACTGGATGCCTAGAACCTCATGAAGAACAGAGTTCTAAATTTTCATGTTTATCTCTTCCTTCTGGCATGTACATATCTTGTCAACACATTTAGGATATTTGCTGCTTCCTGTTCACTAGGTCCAATCAGGATGAGGTCATGAATGTAGTGGGCCAGTACAATGTTCTGTGGGATGATGCTGTGATAAAATGTCCTTAATATTCAATTAAGACAGATAATCAGAAACTTGAAATACTCCTAAAGTAAAAGAATGAAATTTTACCACTGCCCTTGCTATATGATGTTTAACAATTAGAACTGGAGTGAAAGGGCACTTACCAGATCAAAACATTTAATAAGAATGCATATGTTCATTTACTCTAGCAAAAAGATCATACCTGGAACATCAGCTGTAATTAATGTCATCACCTACTTTAATTTAAAGTAGTTTACTGCTATTTACTATGACAACTGTCTTTTACACATGGAAGAGGGACATATATAAGGGTGTTTATTTTAATAATCTGATATTTCCCCATTTTAAAAGCAATAAAATTAGGACCATTAGGGTAGATAGAACCAAATATAAGGCACTGGAATTATTTATCCCTATCAAAATTATAAAAACAAATGTATTATTACATCTTTGAACAAAACACAGATTAATTCTACCTTTAAAGACTTGGGAGAGACAGATCAACATACCATTTGGGTCCAACTCTGATGGTTTTGAGCTAAATATTAATCACATGACTTCTGTAAATCTTCTTTCTGACTGTTAGAGCATAGAGGCATTTTGAGTCCCCAGGAAATAGTGTCAGCTAAGATTCAATATCTTATACTCTCCCAGAGGCTTGGGTATTTCCTTCTCCTCTATCTATGCGCAGTAACTAGCAAATGTCTGTAGATCCCTTTGGAAAAGCCTAGGAGCCATGATTTACAATAAACACTTTTGGCAGATTCTTAGGGTCCTTCAATCAAAGGGCTTCAAGTGTGTGAACTGGTTGAAGTCTAGGATCTCAGTGAGAGGCTGAGAACTTCCATTTGATAACTTGGGTCAAGTCCCTGCTTATAAGAACTAGAGTTTTTTTGATTAAACACACCATTTAATAATACTTTAGTAGATTGTGCCATGATTATTTAGCCAGTTTCAAAGATCCCTCCCTGCAGGTGAAAGCATTCAGATTACCATGTCAGCTCTATAACCCATGCTGGTAGTCTTTCCAGCCTTGTCTCAGACATTTAAATACTGCCAGTCTTGGTCTACATCCCTAATAACACCAGAGAGCCCATTCAGATGGCATCATCTCATAGTTCTGTTCACTCAAAAGTCACAGCAAGTCCAGAACATTTCCTAGATGCACTCTACCAATGTTTTTTTCTTGCAATGTCTTGGTGAATGCAGTCCACTGGGCCTTCCTAGGAGCCATGGTATGAGAATATATCCACTCAACACACATTTCCTTTACCCCAAACCTTGAGATCCTTCCCTTTACATTATGGTAATACATTTTGACATCAGAGCTTCCTTGTAGGACACTGTTGAGTTGATATTCCAGTCAACCACCTGAGCAAATTGTTGGAGCCTCTGCTATTCCCTGAGTTACCTCAATGGATCCAGGGCAACTATATCTATAAATTTAGCCCAAACCATGGCCATTTACAAATATATCCATATCCTCAAGATTTTGTCAATAAAAGTTAACGAAGTTTTGTAGTTATTTTGGAGTATAATGTATTTTCTTGTGGGTAGACTGTGTATGTTTAATCCTGGGCCATGTCATGATCATGGTTCTGGAGACAATGAGTGGTGAAGGGTAAATCTTGAAGAGATAGGTAACTCTTTGTTTTTGTTTTCTTTTTTTTTCATTTTCAAATTTTTATTTAAATTCTAGTTAGTTAACATATGGTGTAATATTGGTTTCAGGAGTAGAATTTAATGATTTAGCACTTACATACAACACCCAGTGCTTATCACAAGTGCCCTCCTTAATACCCATCACCCATCTAGCCCATCCCCTGTCCACCTCCCCTCCATCAACTCTCAGTTTGTTCTTTATAGTTAAGTTTTAGCCATTCTGAGTCTCTTATTGTTTGCTTCCCTCTTATTTTTTTCCCTTCCTCTGTGTTCATCTATTTTGTTTCTTAAATTACGTATATGAGTGAAATCATATGGTATTTGTCTTTTGCTAACTGACTTATTCCGCTTAGCATAATACACTCTAGCTCCATCCACATTGTAGCAAATGGCAAGATTTCATTCTTTTTGATGGCTAAATAATATTCATATATATGTATATCACAACTTCTTTATCCTTTATCCATTCATCAATCAATGAACATTTGAGTTCTTTCCATAATTTGGCTATTGTTGATAATGCTGCTATAAACATAGGGGTACATGTCCATTTTGAATCAGTATTTTTGTATCCTTTGAGTAAATATCTAGTAGTGTAATTGCTCCATTATAGGTAGTTCTATTTTTAACTTTTTGAGGAACCTCCATATTGTTTTCCATAGTGACTGCACCAGTTTGTATTCCCAGCAACAGTGTAAGAGGGTTTCCCTTTCTCCACACCCTTGTCAACATCTGTTGTTTCCTGTACTGTTAATTTTAGCCATTCTGAGAGATGTGAGGTAGTATCTCATCATGGTTTTGATTTCTATTTCCTTGATGATGAGTGCTGTTAAGCATCTTTTCATGTGTCTGTTAGCCATCTGGATGTCTTCTTTGGAAAAATGTCTATTCATGTCTTCTGCCCATTTCTTAACTGGATTATGTGTTTTTTGGAAGTTGAGTTTTATAAGTTCCTTATAGATTTTGAATACTAACCCTTTATCAGATATGTCATTTGCAAATATCTTCTCCCATTCTGTAGGCTGTCTTCTAGTTTCGTTGATCATTTCCTTCACTGTGCAGAAGCTTTTTATCTTAAGTCCCAATAGTTCATTTTTTAATTTGTTTCCCTTGCCTCTGGAGACATGTCTAGTAAGAAGTTGCTATGGCTGAGGTCAAAGAGGTTGCTGCTTGTCTTGTCCTTTAGGATTTTGATGGTTTCCTGTCTCACATTTAGCTTCAGCAATCAGACAAGAAAGAGAGGTCACTCTTTGTAAGGTAACTGCATGAGATTTGATAACAAGGGGTTTGTATCTTTCTTTAAAAAAGGGGCTGCTGCTTCCTTCAGGAAGTGCAATGGGATTTAGAAGTTCAAGTTTCATTTAAATCAACCAAAATTTTCCTCATCCAATTCTCTGGGTCTAATTCATTTTTTAAATTCTAAAAATCCTACTAATGCTCTGAATTCAATTTACATTAAAATTTTCAAACCTACGGAGTTAAGTTTTGGATATGATTTTTGCCTATATTAGTTACCTTACTTTACCTTACCTTAGCTTTATTTATTTATTTATTTATTTAGTTTTTATTTAAATTCCAGTTAGCTAGCATACAGTGTAATATTACTTTCAGGTGTACAATATAGTGATTCAACATTTCCAAATAATACCTGGTGCTCATTGCAAAAAGTGCTGTCCTTAGTTCTCATCACCTATTTAACCCATCTCTCTGCCCACCTCCCCTTAGGTAACCATCAGTCTCTCCTTTTTTCCCCCTTTTGTTTGTTTTGTTTCTTAAATTCCACATATGAGTGAAATCATATGGTATTTGTCTTTTTCTCACTGACTTATTTCACTTAGCATAATACTCTCTAGTTCCATCCATGTCATTGTGAATGGCAAGATTCCATTCTTTTTGTAGCTGAGTAATATTTTGATATATATATATATATGAATAATATATATACATATATACATATATATGTATATGTATATACCACCCCTTTTTTCTTTTTTTAAAAAATCTTTTTCAAGTTTTTATTTAAATTCCAGTTCATTAACATACAGTGTAATATTAGTTTAGAATTTAGTGATTCATCACTTACACAAAACACCCGGTGCTTATCACAATGCCCTCCTTAATACCCATCACCCATTTAGCCAATCTCCCTGACCACTTCCCCTCCAGTTACCCTCAGTTTGTTCTCTATAGTTAAGAGTCTGTTTTCTGGCTTGCCTCTCTTTTTTCCCCCTTCGTTCATCTATTTTGTTTCTTAACCTCTACATATGAGTAAAATGATATTATACCACCTCTTACTTATTCTCATCAGTTGATAGACACTTGGGCTGTTTCCATAATTTGGCTATTGTAGATAATGCTGTTATAAACAGTGGGGTGCATGTATCCTTTTGAATTAGTATTTTTGTGTTCTTTGGATAAATACCAAGTAGTGCAACTGCTGGATCATAGGATAGTTCTATTTATAACTCTTTGATGAACTTCCATAGTTTTCCACAGTGACTGAACCAGTTTACATTCCTACCAACAGTGCTAGAGGGTTCCTTTTTCTCCACATCCTTGTCAACACTTGTTGTTTTCTGTGTGTCTGATTTTAGCCATTCTGAGAGGTGTGAGGTGATATCTCATTGTAATTTTGATTTGTATTTCCCTGATGATGAGTGATGTTGAGCATCTTTTCATATGTCTGTTGGCCATCTGGATGTCTTCTTTGGAGAAATGTCTGTTCATGTCTTCTGCCTATTTTTTAATTGAATCATTTGTTTTTTGGGTGTTGAGTTTTATAAGTTCTTTATATCTTTTGGATACTAACCCTATTGTCAGATATGTCATTTGCAAATATATTTTCCCATTTGATAGGTTGCCTTTAGGTTCTGTTGATTGTTTCCTTTGCTGTGCAGAAGCATCTTATCTTGATGAAGTCTCGATAGTTCATTTTTGTTTTTGCTTCCCTTGCCTCAGGAGACATATGTAGAAAGAAGTTGATATATCCTATGTCAAAGAGGATACTGCCTGTGTTATCCTCTAAGATTTTTATGGTTTCAGGTCTCACATTTAGGTTTTTAATCCATTTTGAATTTATTTTTGTGTTTGGTGTAAGGAAGTGGTCCAGTTTCATTCTTTGGCTTGTGGCTGTCCAGTTTTCCTACCACCATTTATTGAAGAGACTGTCTTTTTCCCATTGGATAGTCTTTCTGCTTTGTCAAAGATTAATTGACCATACAGTTGTAGGCTCATTTCTGGGTTTTCTATTCTATTCTATTGATCTTTGTGTCTATTTCTTTGCCAGTACCATACTGTTTTGATCACTACAGCTTTGTAATCATAACTTGAAGTCTGGAATTGGGATGCCTCCAACTTTGCTTTCCTTTTCAAGGTTACTTTGACTATTCAGTCTTTTGTGGTTCTATGCAAATTTTAAGATTGTTTGCTCTAGCTCTGTGAAAAATGCTGTTGGTATTTTGATAGGGATTTCAATTAATGTATAGATCGTTTGTGGTAGTATAGACATTTTAACAATATTTGTTCTTCCATGAGCATGGAATATTTTTCCATTTCTTTGTGTCATCTTCAATTTCTTTCATCAGTGTTTTATAGTTTTCAGAGTATGGGTCTTTTATTTCTTTGGTTAATTTTATTCCTATGTATCTTATTGCTTTGGGTGCAATTGTAAATGGGATTGATTTCATAATTTGTCTTTCTGCTGCTTCATCATTGGTGTATGGAAATGCAACAGATTTCTGTACATTGATTTTGTGTTTTGAGACTTTACTGAATTTGTTTATCAAAGTTCTAGCAGTTTTTTAGTGGAGTCTTGTAAGTTTTCTATATAGAGTATCATGTCATCTGCAAATAGTGAAAGTTTTACTTCTTCCATGCTGATTTGGATGCCTTTTGCTTATTTTTGTTGTCTGATTGTTTTGGCTAGGACTTCCGGTTCTATGTTAAATCACAGTGGTGAGAGTGGACATATAAACTGCCAAAACTGAAACAGGAAGAAATAGAAAACCTGAACAGACTGATAACCAGCAAAAAAATAAATCAGTAAAAAAAAAAAAAAAAAAAACCTCCCAACGCACAAAAGTCCTGGACCAGATGGCTTCACAGGTGAATTCTACCAAACATTTAAAGAAGAATTAATACCTATTCTTCTCAAACTATTCCAAAAAATAGAAAAGGAAGGAGAACTTCCAAATTCATTCTATGAGGTCAGCATTACCTTGCTGCCAAAACCAAATACAGACTCCATTAAAAAAGAGAACTATAGGTCAATATCCCTGATGAATATGGTTGCAGAAATTCTCCATGAAATACTGGCAAACTGGATCCAACAATACATTAAAAAAAAATCATTCACCACAATCAAGTGCGATTTATTCCTGGGTTGCAAGGGTGGTTCAATATTCACAGATCAATGTGATACACCACATTAATAAAGGAAGGATAAGAACCATATGATCATTTCAGTAGATGCAGAAAAAGCATTTGACAAAGTACAACATCGATTTATGATAAAAACCATCAACAAAGGAGGTTTAAAGGGAACATGCCTCAACATTATAAAGGCCATATATGAAAAACCCATAGCTAATATTATCCTCAATAGGGAAAAACTGACAGCTTTTTCTCCATGGTCAGGAATAAGACAGGGATGTCCACTCTTATCTTTTGTAGATAAGAGACAAGAGGTTATTTTAGGGTAATCATTGGAACACTTCAGTTCTCTGCTTGTGACTTGAACAGAAAAGGTAAAGCCCTAAACTCATCATTTTCTTTATGTTATCCTTCCAATGTAGCCAGAAGTAACTAGCCCATGCAGAGCACTTGCAATCATCATGTATACCCTACTGGCCATTTTGTCTAAGTGATGTGTATGACCAACATCTCATTTTCTCCTGGAGATGAAGTCATCACTACCTTCAAGCCCAGTAGGACTGATAATTACTCCCAGATTTCCATCTTTGAGGGACTGTTTCTTAGAACTACTCTTGGGCAAAGAAAAATGCTACCTAAGTCAGAGTTCAATCAGGGAAATAGGCATCAATCTATGTATTTTAAGCATAACGATTTAATACAAGGTCAGCTGCTTTCAGTGTTGTTGGAGAGGGTAGAGGAATAAATGTAAGCATTGGGGAGGCTATCTAGAAATCATAAAACTACAAAAACTAGTGTTGAAACTGCTCCTTTGCAGCAGGACCCTGACAGTGGACTTTGGATATTAAGAAGCTTCATGAAACCACTACCATCAATCCAGCAGTCCAGGCTGCCAGCATCATTCTGGAGGAAGAATGAATTTTATCTCTTTCCTTTCTGATTTTTTGTGAGTGTCTATAATAGGTGAAGTCTAAACCAGAAGCTTCCTGATGAGAGGCCTAGGAAAATACAGTTCCCAGAGTGCAGCACCCACATATGGGGGGGAGGATGATAAAAGGAGGTGGGGTTTACACTGACTGCCAAAAGAAAGAACCAACACACACCCTTTTCAAGGCTGCCCAAGTCCAATCACTGTCATCTCATTCGTATATTTTCACTCTAGCTTCTCAGCAGAACTTTCTTATAACTACCAGTAACTTACCGCCACAGAGCAGGCAGAGTAATATTTTTAAAATGTAGGCCAGAACCCCCATCTTTTCTCCTTATTTGGAACCCTCCAAATACCTTTTACTGCAATTGGAATAAAATCTAAATCCTTACCTTGGCCTACAATGCCATATTTGTCTGACTCTTGCTTGTGTGTCTGATCTTGAAAACTACCATCTTCTTCCTCACCAGCTATACTTCTCAGTCACCAAGGGTAGCTTCTTGGTGTTTTTCGAACACACTGATCTTGTTTCTGCCTACTGCTTTGCACTGCTATTCCTTCAGGTTGGAATCATCTTTCCCCAGATATTCTTTTATTTGACTCTTGTTCATCATTTATATTTTTGATAGAAGATTGGAGGAGAAAAAGGATGATGAGGAAGAGGAGGAAGCAGAGAAGTTGGAAAGAGAAATTTTAAAACTATGAAATGAACAAAGAACATTACTAGACAATACGACAGAATATATGCATTTGCTTTTAGTGGCAAAGATACTTAAACTCCAGAACTTGTAGATTGTTTGAGGGGTCTATAATCTAGCCCAGTGTTTCTCAAAACTTATCCCTCCATGCTTTTCCTAGAAAAATATATTTTTGCTTCTTTACCCCTGCAGTTGAGACCCTAGCATCTGCAACTTTAATAAGCCACTGAGATGATTCTTACGTAGGTAACTGGCTATGTATTTTTTATATTTTACTTATTTGGAAGTTCTTATGTATTTTTGGAAGCACTGGACTAGAAATTACACCACTTTTTCTATAAGAAAAAAAAATGTCAGCCAATCCCCAGGAATATCCCATGAGTATAATAAAATTGGCCATTACTAAGAAATTAAGCATATCTTATTTTAAGGCCCTTAAAGGAAGAAAAAATCATCTAGATACAAATTCAATAAAGTATACACTATTTACAGACTTGGAAACTATTTAACATCCTGTAATTGCCTTAATGTTGGACAGTTTATGGCTTATTTTCTTCTTTTGATAGTGTTTCCATCTCACCTACAAAAACAACAAGAAACAACCACAACTTTAGATAAAAAGACATTGCAACTCCAACATGACTTTTTACAAGGCTCAAAGAAGTTGTGACTATAACCCAGAAATCAGGAGTCTCTTCAAGGTCTTAACCCTTCAGTAAGGGTACATGTTAAGCTCTTATTCTCCACTACAGGATAAAAGCTCTAATGAAACTCATCAACTAACATAGCATAATAAAAATAAAATAAAATAAAATAAAATAAAATAAAATAAAATAAAATAAAATAAAATAGAATAAAATAAGCTGTATGCAAAAAAATGCAAGTATTCCTGTGGTGGACAATAAACATATTGATACTAAAAAAAATAAAAATAAAAATAAATTAAAAAAAAAAGCTCTAAAAAAAAAAAAAAAAGCTCTAATGATCTTTTCTGAATTTTGTGATATACTCAGCCCAAAAAGGATGATGAGACTGATGAAGAAGGAAATAAATAATAGTCTGGGTACTAGGAATTCTATTCCCCTCCCTAAATATACCACTCTGTCACCCATTTGTACCCCCTGACCTTCAGTGGGGCAAATTTTTCTTTAATTTCTAAATGAAATAATTTAAATTCCAATCACACTTTAGACTCCAAGACATTCATATTCCTTTCAAATATTTCTGAGAATTCCCAGAGATTGTGCTTACAGGTCTTGGTGGTTATTTCTTGTCTTTTGTGCCAAATTCCTGGTTTTGGCTGTTTTCTCCCTGAGCATTCTGGCCATCTCTCTCCACCTCCACATCTTCCTTTAGCTTTTGTGGTTCGCTTCACCTAAAATATAAGTATAGAGTTTATTCCCCAAATAGGGGGAAGAGACACCATTACTAAGTTAGTAGTTAACAAAGCTGTATTACAGATTTGGGGAGGGTTGGGGTTAAGAAAATTATAGCATAGAATAGAAAACTGCTTTTTCTAATTTATTAATCACACATTGTCTCAGGGAATGTTTAAATAATAGCCATGTTTTTCATTTGGGCTTGATCTATGCCTATGTTGTTGGGACTTATTCTCTCTTTGAGTCTTTTTTTTTTTTCTATTTATTCCTCTATACTCTCTATCCCTGACCCTCCATCTCTTCTCCATCTTATACAATCCCCATCCCCAGCAAAACTGTAAAATCAAAACAAAACAGCAAACCAACCCCCACCCCCAGCAAACACACACAAAATTCCTGCCTGTGTTACCTGCTCAAAGCTAAAATTTATCTTAAAACAATCTCTCTATAGCAGCAAGAGCAACTATTAACTTTATTATGCAAAGCAGTTAATTATATTTTTCTGTGTTTTCTCATTCAAACTCTGCCCTATGTCTTGCCTTTCACAGTGAAATAAATATGTATCTTTTTTCAAAGGAAAGAAGCCATTTTCTACCTAAGAGGATTTATGTAGGCTCCCACATATAGAAAAGCCTGCAATCTTCTTCTTTTAAAATGGCAATATTTCCTTATAATGCACAAATCAATGGTATATGCTCTTTCTCTTAACTCATCATGTGCCAGGAGTGAGACAGAGAGACTGTTACAGAAAGGTGAGCACAGCATTTTCAGTGATCCAGAGTTTGGATTCCTTCAACACATTTTCAGAACTCAGAAAAATTCTCACTATTTGTTTCTCATTAGAATCACCTGGGGCGCTTTTAAGAAATCCCAGTCTTCAAGCCTCATGCTAGACTTATTAAATCAGAATCTCTGGGGGTGGGACCCAGACATCAGTAGTTTTAAAAGCTTCCCCAGATGATTTCGCTGTACAGCCTAAGTTGAGAATGACTAGTCTAGAAAAAAAACTGGAATACTTAAAAGGATGGCTTGTTAGTGGCCAAGTGCCATCTTATTAGCAATATGTTAAAAACTATACTAACAGTAATTGGGCAAGTTAGACGAGATTTGCCCATCCATGTTCTTTAGAAAGAGTAGAAGTTATTTCTGAAGGAATATCTACTTATCCATGTATTTTATAATATAAAAGGATAAGAATGAAGCAAGGCCATACAGTCAAAGATGGGTGCTGAAAGTTTGCTGAGAGTCAGGTGGATAGCTGAACCATGTCATCATTATCAAAACATTTGAATAAATATCCTATTGTTTTCTTTCTTTTCTTCCTTCCTTCCTTCTTTTTTTTTTTTGAAGGGTAAGTCAAAATTACTTGATTTTAGATAATTTTGGAAGAGTTTGTCTCTATTAACTTTGCCACTTCCTTTGTTTTGTAATAGTATGTAAATAGAATTTTAGCATAGAAATGAACCTCTGTGACAATGTAATTCAACATTCCCACTTAATAGATGGACTAAGTAAATAACTTTGCCCACATTGATACAAGTTAGAAATAGAACTGGGATTAGAACCAGACTTCGTTTAAGTATAACATTCTATAACATGTTCCTTCACTTTAAAATTTAAAAAAGTTATTTTCCCTTTCTCAGACTTAGACAGTCAGTATAAATATCTGGTGAGTTTATACTGAAGTCCTCTAAAATTATTTCTTTCAACCCTGGTTTAATAATTTCCTATTATGATTATTATATAGAATTAGAAAAAAGAGACTGTATGACAAGCTCTTTACCTCGGTACCTGGCTGAGCAAGTATTAAGCAAATTATTGGAAATCAGAGTTATTTTCTTATTTTCTTATGCATATGTAATGAAAAATAGTGTTAAAAAGGAAAAGGATGTGTTGAGTCAATTATTATTATACGCAGTTTTCTTGTCAGTCAATGTTTATTTCACTACTAATATGGTATCCACAGGAGCTTATGCTTAATATCCACACATGGTAGAATCATTGATATCTAGGGGGATAGGCTCAGGACAAAAGGACAAGATTTTTGTTGAGGGCTTTCTTGTGGCTGATGGAGATTAAATCACAAAAATTGTTTTTCAACTGGCCTGACTGATAAAAGAAGAAATAAGATGGCGAGAGACACTAGAGAGTAGAGTGAGGGGAAGATTGTGACAGTACAGTATAAAGATCAAAGTTCCATAATATGATTCTGGCTTAAAAGTATTTGGGTTTGAATAAAGTGTTTGCCACTTACTAGTTCTGCAACTTTGGGTAAATCACTTACCCTCTCCATATCTTAGTTTCCTCCTCCTCTGTAAAATAGGGGTAAATTAACCCTTACTTTACAGAAGTTGATGTGATGTTTAAATAAGTTTAAATATAAAAATCTCTATTATCTATCTATCTTTCTATCTATCTATCATCTATCTATCATCATACTTAACAACAAATCCTAAACTGACATTAGCTATTATTGTAGGGCAATGAATTTGTATTTGGATAGAATGATGCAAGGTAGTTAGTAATATGAGAAATGATCATGTGCATGTAAATAAAATTTCATAATATAGGATATAGAATATGATATGTATTGTATATTAAAGTTGAGATTTAGATGTGACACAGTGCTGCTGTTGATCATTTTGTGGAAGCCTGGTGTTCATGTTGTAGCTTGACTTAAAATGGTACTTGGGTTTCTATATTCTGCCTGTGTCTTTCATTTTCTCCTTTTAAAGATCTTTAGTTTGGGAGTGAAGAATATGTATGTGGAAATAAACCTTATTGTCTGCATGTTATGTATCCAAATAATCATATAGAATTAGATGCCAGGACCACTGGAGGTTTGTAGGAAATAGCAGAAAAGAAGGATGACTGGTAGAACTATGTTTCTCAGTTTTGAATCACCCTAAATTATAAATCCCCAAGGGAATGATTCCCTGGAAACCTTTATCAACAAGCTTCTTTGGGGTCGCCTATATCTATATGATTGAAAGAATAAGGCAAAACCATCATTCCACTCAGAGAATAACTGAGGGTGTGAGTAATACTGGCAAAGAATTTAGCTGTGATTCTATTAGAACAGTTATCTCAAAGCTTCTCTTTCTATAACAATGGGTGTGTGGCCCAACACGAATCCTATTATTATTTCTAACAGGCTTGAAAGGCCACAATGTGGAAGCTGGGGATAAAGGAAAACAAAAACTGCTGACTACAGTAATGATAAGAACTGAATCTATGCCGAGAAAAGCACAATGAACATTATGGAAAATATTTCTCATAGTTGCAAAGTAGGAAAATATTTTTCTCATTTTATGACTGTACTCCCACTGAAAATTAATATTTATCCTGATAAGTGATGTGTGTGTGTGTGTGTGTGTGTGTGTGTGTGTGAGAGAGAGAGAGAGAGAGAGAGAAAGAGAGTAAAGAACAACCCAATATCCTCATGGCTTGATTTCAAATTTCCTCCCAGTTTCTGCTAAAATGTGAACTTAACATGAAGATCTTCCCTGTCTTCCCTCTTTAAAAGAGCTCTCCGATTGCTCCCTATTCTTCCTTCTCTTCTTTACTTTTCTTCATACTTTTTAGCACTACCTGAAATATATATGCATTTATTTTTAATATCTTTAATATTATTCCTGGAGCCATATAGCTTCATAAAATTGTCAGAAAAAAATTTAGTTCATTTATTTTGAAACTGAATCAACTAGCAGTTTTTTCTAAGTTTGAAGTGGATGAACAGATCAAGCATAATATGAATATGTAATGCTTTGGAATGGTTTCATAATTTGGCACAGCAATTAAGTGTTGTAGGCCATAGTCATGTACTGAGGATTTTCATGATGTTTATCTCAGTTCTTTTATTTCCTTGGATTCATTCACTCATTTAAAAAATAAGTAACTGTGTACTTATGTACTAGAGAATATGCCAAGCACTGAATTAGAACTGAAAACAAGACAATCATGGACTGCTCTCAAGTTGCTTACAACCTAGGATTGCAGACAGAGGTTAAATGTATTTATTCAAATAAGTTTAGTTGCAATTGCAAACAGTACTCAGAAGAGGTAGAAAATTTGGTAAGTGTATGTAGGGAGATAAAATTTGTTTTGTGAAATCAGGGAAGGTTTCTCTGACTAAGCAAAATGGGGGGGGAAAAAAAAGCTTGAAGCAGAGATATGTAGGAACTGAGCAGATGTGTATCATCGAGTTTCCTAGTGTCTCAAGAATCACTCTATCCAGTTCTCATGGAAGTAGGGAGAAAGAATGAGGAGATAAATTCAGGTGAATGGGTTGGAAGCTGTTTATTGTTGTTGTTGTTGTTTTAAAGATTTTATTTATTTATTTGACAGAGAGAGACACAGTGAGAGAGGGAACACAAGCAGGGGGAGTGGGAGAGGGAGAAGCAGGCTTCCCGTGGAGCAGAGAGCCTGATGTGGGGCTCGATGTGGGGCTCGATCCCAGGACCCTTGGGGTCATGACCTGAGCCAAAGGCAGACACTTCAACACTGAGCCACCCAGGCACCCCAGAAGCTGTTTACTGTTAAATCCTCATATCCCCTCCCATAAGAACAGAAGAATAGAAGTTAATAGTTTGTGAAGAAGTAAACATCAAATCTCTATACTGGGAGATACAATATATAGTTTCAAAGTTGGGATGGAGATGATAGGAGTCTGTACTAAAAAAAAAAAAGTAATAAAACTAAAAAAGCTAGATATTGAAACCCTCAGTTCCTTTCTTCAACTTGGGTTTAAGAAATCTGTTAGCCAGGGGCACCTGGGTGGCTCAGTCGTTAAGCATCTGCCCTCAGCTCAGGTCATGATCCCAGGGTCCTGGGATCGAGCCCCACATCGAGCCCCACATCGGGCTCCCTACTCTGCAGGAAGCCTACTTCTCACTCTCCCACTCCCCCTGCTTGTGTTCCCTCTCTCACTGTCTCTCTCTCTGTCAAATAAAATCTTTTGAGAAAAAAAAAAAAAAGAAATCTGTTAGCCAGACTTCTCCTAACAAAACACTGAACAAGGGAAAGTGTCCCTGGAGATTCTGACACGACCCAGAGGAAAGACCTAAAAATTATGACTGGGAGGTTCCCAAAGGTATGGTGCATTCAGATGTGTCTCTACTGAGCCCACTTTGGCAAAGTCCTATCCACACTCTCAGAGACAATACCATTCAATTTTAATTTCCCACTATTAAATATGAGCCATTAGTTAAGGATTACCAGACAGGTTACCAGAAAAGGAAAACTTCTTCACTTGAAAAAAGAAACTAAAATAAACAAATAATTAAAAGAATAATTTGGGGAAAAATAATGCAGAGAAAATAAAACTTAATAAAAGCTATAATTACTCTACCAAAAAAATTTCTAGAACTAATAAATGAATTTCATAAAGTCACAGGATACAAAATCAATATATAAAATCAATATAGTGCATTTCTGTACACTAATAACAAAGCAAAAGAGAAATTAAAAAGAAAACCAATCCCGTTTACATTTGCACCAAAATAATAACATACTAAGGTATGTTAAGGTATAAACTTAACCAAGGAGATGAAAGACTTGTATTCTGAAAACTATAAAACATTGACGAAAGAGATTGAAGATGATACAAACAAATGGAAAGATATTCCATATTCGTGGGTTAGAAGAACAAATATTGTTAACATGTCCATACTATGCAAATCTACAGATTTAATGCAATCCCTATCAGAATACCAATAGCATTTTTCACAGAACTAGAACAAATAATCCTAAAATTTGTATAGGACCACAGAAGACCCCTAATAGCAAAACTGGAGGTATCACAATCCCAGATTTTGAGGGATACTACAAAGCTGTAGTAATCAAGAAGTATGGTATCGGCACAAAAACAGACACATAGATCAATGGAACAGAATAGAGTCCAAAAATAGACCCACGATTATATGGTCAATTAATCTATGACAAAGCAGGAAAGAATAGGTGATGGGGAAAAGACAGTCTCTTCAACAAATGGTGTTGGGAAAATTGGCTGGCAACATGCAAAAAATGAAACTGGGCCACTTTCTTACACCATACACAAAAATAAACTCAGAATGGATTAAAGACCTAAATGTGAGACCTGAAACCATCAAACACAGACAGTAATTTCTCTGACATCAGCTCTGTCTCCAAAGGCAAGGGAAACAAAAGCAAAAATGAACTATTGGGACTACATCAAAATAAAAAGCTTTTGCACAGTGAAGGAAACAGTCAACAAAACTAAAAGGCAGCCTTCTGAATGGGAGAAGGTATTTGCAAATGACATATTTTATAAAGGGTTAATATCCAAAATATATAAAGGACTGATAAAACTCAAGACCCCAAAAACAAATAATCCAATTAAAAACAGGCAGAGAATCTGCATAGACATTTTTCCAGAGAAGACATACAGATGGCTAACAGACACATGAAAAGATGCTCAATGGCACTCATCATCAAATCAAAACCACAATGAGATATCACCTCATAACTGTCAAAATGGCTAAAATCAAAAACACAAGAAACAAGTGTTGGCAAGGATGTGAAGAAAAGGCAACTCTCGTGCACTGTTGGTAGGAATGCAAGCTGGTGCAGCCACAGTGGGAAACAATATGAAAGTTCCTCAAAAAATTAGAAATAAAATTTCCATATGATCCAATAATTCCACTACTGCATATTTACCCAAAGAATATGATAACACAAATTTGAAAGATATATGCATCCCTATATTTATTGCAGCATTATTTATAATAGCCAAGATATAAAAGCAAATAGTGTCCATCAATAGATAAATGGATAAAGAAGATGTGGTATATATGTACCATGGAATATGACTCATCCATAAAAAAGAATGAAATGTTGCTATTTGCAACAACATGGATGGACCTAGAGGCTATAATGCTAAGTGAAATAAATCTTTTAGTCAGAGAAAGACAAACACCATATGATTTCACTCATATGTGGAATTTAAGAATCAAAACAGAGAAAAAAGAGATAAAACAACAGACTCTTAACTATAGAGAACAAACTGGTGATTGCCAGAAGGGATGAGGGGAGATGGGTGAAATGGGTGAAGGGGATTGATTAAGAGTACACTTATCGTGATGAGCACTGAATAATGTATAGAATTGTTGAATCACTATATTGTACATCTGAAACTATTATAACATTGTGTGTTAATTATACTGGAATAAAAATAAAAAGATATAGAATTATTTAAAAAATAAATAAATTTGAAAAATAAAAATAAGCGTCCTAAAAAATAAAAAAATAAAAACTATGATTAAAACTTGAGATGGAAATATACATAAACATGAAACAAGAACAGGATACTATAAAGAATAATACAAATATTCAGAATACAGAAAACAAAAGAACTTGTGATATAAAAAGTAAAAGTATAGCAGAAACAAAAACCTCAACATTATATTTGGAAGATAATTTAGTGTGTGTATTGCAGATAGTAAAGCAAAAATACAAAGTGGGTTATATTTCACATAGTGAAGCAAAAAATAAAAATAATGTAATAAAATTAGAAGATAAGCCCATGAAAGCTAATATCTGAATTATTGGCATTCCAGACAGAGAGAAGAGGGAAAATAAAGGAAGAAAATCATAAATGGAAAAATTTAAGAGTTCCCAAAGGCAGAAGAACATACATCTTTATACTGTAAATTTTACTAGTTGCTTCCAAAGTACCCCATCATGAAATTTCAGAAGGACAAAATTAAGAACCTACAAACTTCCACGGAGAATAGAAAACAAAAACTAAACAACAACAACAACAACAACAACAAAAACAGTGAAAAAAGGTACATATATATAATACTGGCATCAAAATAGAGTTCTCACAACAACCCTGGATACTTAGTGGACAATAGTACAATGCTTTCCAATTCTGAAGGACAACCATTTTTGATCTATGATACTAGTCTGCCACTATCAATTAATTGCTAGAGTAAAACAAAACATATTGAGACATGAAAGATGCAGAAACTTACTTTCAGGTCAGGATTTCTCAGGAGGCCACTACAGATGGTGCTCTACTAAAACAAGGGAATAAACCAAAACATAGAAAACCATGGAATACAAAAAATAGGAAACCCAGAAGGAAGGTGAAAGGAATCCCCAGGGGGATTTTGAAAGGAGATGAAAACCAGGCATGGAAGCCCACCAGACCAGAGCAAGTCAACAGGCTGTGAGAAATGCTCCAAAAAACAGAAATGGAAAGAATATCTGATACATTGAACAACTTCAGATATAGACAACAACTGGCAAATAATTTAGAATAAATAGAAAAGTAAGCAAATATTGAAAAAAAAACACCTAGATAATGAGAAAGTCCAGGAAATGTAAAATGTTATGCAAGAAATTAATGTTTCACTCTGAATCAAGAAGTGACAACATATGTTTATTTTGTAGAGTTCTAGAGGTAAATGCCAAAGGAATTAGCTAATAGAATTAAAAATGATTGGAGATGGGAAATGAGGAGGAAGATGCAAGGATCCCATGTGTTTGTGTGTGAGTGTATGTGTGTGTGTGTGTGTGTGTATGCTGCAAGCCTTGTATGTAGAACTCTTTGATTCATGTAGAATTTATGCATGCATTTATAACTTTGGGGGAAATAAAAACAGCAACAGGTGGCTACTGAAATAACCCAAGCAAGAGATCCTGGTGGCTTGGACTAGGGTAATGATAGCAGAGATGGAAGAGAGTGGGTGGATTTGATAAAGAGAATGAGGAATATTGAACTGTCGTGTTTAGCTTTTAGGTTTCTTCATGACCAACAGTGTGATAAACATCACCAGAAGAAAAAGAGCAAAAAGAAGCATACAGTTTTTTCATAAAACCCTAGCTGGAGGTGACATGAACATACTGAGTAATGACTCAGTATAAGGGTCTGAAACTCAAAGGAAAAATCTAGGCTGGAGATAAAAACCAGGAGTCCTGGGCCCTGATGTAACTCATTAATTATGCCTTTAGCATCTGGAATGGTGCACATGCAGATTCAATCACCGGAAAAAAAACAGCAAATAAAGAACAGTCTTTCCATTAGCTGTTCATGAACACATATGGTCTCTCTCCATTTTCTCCTCTCCTCTCACATTTCACCTGGTCTTTCTAAACCTCTGGCCTCTTCTCCAGGGTCCAGTTGTCTGTGGTCCTTGAAGTAAAAAAAAAAAAAAAAAAAGGGTGAATCCTGGCAACATCATAATGGTATAATCTTGCTGTCTTCTCTATAAGAGAACATTTAGGTCTTTATGTTTCTTCAGCCCCACGCATTACAGATTTAATAAGTTCTCTTGTCTCTTTTACTCAATTTTACTACACTCTCTTCCCACCAAATGTTTGCAGGATGGGATGGCGAAGACTATCCTTCCATGTTAAAATGAAACGGAAGGCTGCAAGTTAACCGGAGATAAGAATTTACAGTGAGAACAAAAGAAGGCATAAAAAGAGTCCCGAGTAACATTTAAATGTTGCGTAGAGGAGAAGCAGAAAAAATGTGATACAGTGGCCAAAGGAAGAAAAGAGGAAAGCCAGGAGGATTTGGTTTCACTGAAGCCAAGGTAAGAGGATTTCTAGGAAAGAGAAACCAACTATATGGAAAGTTCATGGGATGTTACTTTTCAAGTGAGTCACTAAGAAGGTCCATTAGAATTGACAAAATTGTGGTTAACTGGTGATTTTTTAGCATAAATTCAGTAGAGTGATAGAAATATTGGTGAGAGTGAAAAGTTGTTTAGAAGGACACTGTGACTTCTCAATTTCTCTTTAGACATTTTAAAGTCTTAAAAAATATTTAGTTAAAGCTTAGTATATCCAGGGGTCATGGTGAAGATTTGGTTTAAAATAAGAAGTGATAACACTTACATCTGAATTTTTTCCCTTTTGAAATTAAAGATACCTAGTTTTTACTGTGCCTTCATTTTAAATACACAAACATTAACATATGGAAATATGATGGCTAGTATCCCGAATGAAATGCTTATAAAAAAGCTGCATTTAAAAAAATATTTAACCAAAAAATTTTGCTTCATTTGCATTTTGCTAGTGAAATGTCTGCTTTGCTGGATGCCACTGAATGTAGCACAGTAAATACAAATTTAACCTAAAAGTGATAGAGTAATATATTTTAATATGATAGAAAAAATCTTACTATTTATTAACCCTCTACTTTATGCAAGACTCTTTGCCTTTAATTATCTAACTTTATTTATGTAATAATCCAATAAATGGAAAATTATATGTATTGATGAATGGAATTAGAAGAAAATTAAATGAAATTGTTTTTGAATTTGGAAAGACCATTGCATAACACTTTGATTTGTAAGCCAACAATGGAAGAACCCATTCCTATTAGGATCTGGAAGCATTCAGGTCACGTTGCTTTCAGGATCATTTGAGATACTTCTATTTGAATAGTCTTGGCTTATGTTAAAAGTCTTTATTTTTGCTTTGTGTACGTTAGAGGGATGCTTAGCAACCTTGTGGTTGTAATATTTCTGAAGCTCTTGGGTCACTTTCAGTGAATATCAATTCAAACAGCATGGGTCTTGAAAAGGTTGATTTACAGCTTTGCATTTAGAACAAGAACAACACATGTCTTCCTGGGCTCAGGGAAGTCATCTTAATCTCTTCTGTCTCTGTTTTTCTTACCATATCTCCTCCTGCACTATCTATCTAGATCCTGGATCAAAGGTAAGCAGACCCAGAGTCCTTAAATATTGTATCCTTCTCACTGGTTGGAAAGAGGCCTGCATCCTATTCTATTTGGAGCATACCTGGAGACGTTTTTATCTAGTCCTTTCAGCTGATTCAGAGGCGTTAAAGAGCCAATCTTTTATTCAGGGTCCTCACTTAACCACCATCAACTCAGGCTTTACTACAGCATATAATAAACAGAAAGACTTGGAAAAAAAGAGAGAGATACTGCCAAAATTGTGTTTGACTCACTCAGAAACTGGGGTATGGGTAATTTTTTACTCACAGCATGGTTGGAAAAAAAAAAAAAAGTGCTAACAGTATTAGACCAGCTAAAACCATTGTCCAGAAACCTCTAAATATCTATTTAAACCCAGGCTAAGGGGAAGGAATGGTGGTAGAGTTGAAGCAGCAATGAGATAATGAAAGGCCAGATTTGTCATGACCTTTGTGTGATCTTGGACAAATCACCTCTCTGTTATGAGGTTCCCTAATCAATAAAATGAGAAGATTCTATTAAATGACTCCAAAGGATCCATTTAGCTCTTATATTCAAATATTCATTTCTACACTCTAGACAAAGCTTGGAGGTGAACTCTGAATATCTAGTTGGTGAGAATATTACTCATAATAATTTTAATGACTCATTGTTGTAGGCCTAAAGAATGGATTTTCAAAAACAGCTCTCCATGGTATTTCAATATAGCACCATACTCATGACTCAATATTTCTTTATTGAATGTTTGCACAGATAGGCAGAAAGATAGAATAATTTGTTTTACCTTCTGGAATGTAATAGTTTCAATTACTTGCCGCATATCTCATGCTTTTAAAAGGAGAAGGACATTTACTTCCCTTCCCCAAATGCCATTTACTTTTCTGTCAAATGTCATTGAATTTTAATAGTAGAAAGTAAAGAAAGATACTCCTTTTTTAAATGTTAAGCTTTTAGGATTAAACAGCAAATAAATGATTAAGTAAAAATAGGTTTTGAAAAGCTTTATTAAGTACCAATGTGAAACAAAAGAAAATTTTTTATGAAATATAAGATGGATGGATTTATTTGCAATATGCCTATGTAAGACACAGTAACTTATGTAAGTCTCAATGGGGCTAGAGTAAAAATGTGTACAATGTGATTTTTTAAAAAGAAAAGTCTAAATGCATGTAATTGGTTCATGAAATTTACTCAGATATGTATGTGTGCAGCCTACACATTAGTGAAGTATTCTTTTTCTAGGCATTTTAAAAGATGATGGTCTGATAATCTCCCATTTGCAGCAACACAGATGGACCTTGAGCACATTATGCTGAAAGATAAGTTAGACAGAGAAAAACAAGAACTGTATGACATCACTTATATGTGGAATCTGAAAGAGTTAAACCTATAAAAAGCAGAGTAAAACTGTGGCTACCAGGGGATGTGGTAGGGGGATAAGAGTGATAGTGTTTAAGGTACAAACTTGTAACAAGTAGTAAATAAGCCATAGAGATCTAACACACAGTATAATAAATATAGATAAGAATATTGTACTATAGTTATATAATGTGATAAATGTCACTATATCAGCAATCATATTACAATATATAAATGTATCAAAGCAACATGTTGTACATCTTAAATTTACCCAATGTTAAATGTCAGATGTGTTCAATGAAAAACAATGATGGGCTGTAGCTTTTGAAATATGTTACAGTTGCTTCATAACATTCTCTGGTGAAAAGCCGTTGTCTTGAGAGCTCTCCCGCTGTGTTGTTAATAATAGTATGATCTTAAATGGAACTATTACCTCCACTCCATAAATCACAATTGTTTTTAATCAAAGAACATTAAAATGAGTTAGTTGCCACTGAGGGATTATTCAGGTTAAAAGGATCTACTTTAAGCAGTCAGATTTAGGTAGAAACACACATTGCTTTTTTTTAGGCAAAGACTTGGTTCATAAATCATATTGGGGAAAAGTAGTTCCATTACCAAAGATAAAAGAGAATGCTTCTACTTGTATAGAAGGAGGAAAAGACACAATCTTGAGTGAAATATAGGTCCCATCACTGGACTTGTACTAAGGGCATCTGCTTTATAAAGTTCAGTTCTGCTGCCCAGAACCCTGGATACATGCAAAAGGAAAAGAGTTCTGGGGAGGGCGATATTAAACCTAATTACCAATTCTACCTTTGAAGATTTCCAGTACTTTCAACTACCTGACTTTTTTTTTTATCTTAAAAATATTTCACAAACTTTTGTGGATAGTAATTGTGTGTTTAGTATCCATTAATTGTAAAAACACATAAGGCCAAAAATCTATCATGAATTCAGAAACCTCAAAGAAGCCATCTTAAGTCAAAACAGTATTTACATACTGAGATATTATAAATATATGTGAGATATATGTGTGAGACATAGTTTATTTCATCTCTAAGCAATTCCTGGTACATTTATGGATTAGTACATTCAGTGAGGCATAGCTCTCATATTTCCAAAGCCTGTAGTTCTCATACTTTCTGCAACGCAATAGACGTAATGGATAAGATTCCTATTTGTTATATGGCATGGAATATTGGACATATGAAATTGTGCCAGAGTTGTTTTAGGTGAGTCATTCTAAGAGCAGTTAATGATTATGTCAATAATTAACACAACTATTTAAAGATCTCACCAATATTGTGGGTTATGCTTCTGGCTCAGTAACTATAACACCATCTCTTTCCTCTGGCTAAAGAAAGCCTTTAATAATGCATCCTATGAAACTGATGCATTTTATAGCCGCTCTTGAATCTGCTATAATTTTTAAGTGTTAATCATACATGTTGTCCTTTTCTATTTTTGCAAAGTGACTCAAAATCTATCTCACAATTGTAGCTATGTCCCACTTGAAAACCACTAATAGCTAATAGCTTTGCTTTTGAATCATACATTTGCATGCATGGGGCCAGGGTCAGGCTGCACCCAACATTTCCTACGACTTCTATGAATCTCATGAAATTCTGTTAAGCAAAATATAAATATAACTGTTCTCTATATGACCACATAGATAAAATTACAGTATTCAGCTAAAGACTTAAAAGATTCAGTTACATCTGATTGACCTAACTCAAAAATGCTGGAATGAATTGCAAAGATATGCTCATCGATCAGCTCTTACACAGGGGGCATTTAGGAAAAGACTTATGCTTATGTAGCAGCAGGTCAATTCTCAGCATGCTGCTGTAATTACATGCTTTGGTGTGTGTGCTTAATGACAAGTGGCATGAAAACCAGAACTGCCTTAGAGAACACAAGGTCACTTTCCTAGGTTCTAAAGCCTTGATCAGTTTTAGAAGATGATACCTCTCTAAAAGATGTTCTCATGAACCAAATCACTATTTCCTATCTTAAGATAGTCTTTATTTACTGAAAATCTACATTTATTTTCAAGACCTATTTCATTGGGTTATTTGATTTTTTTTTCCTGTTTAATTGTTGGGGCTAGAGATGCTAAGTTGACATGCAACTGGATAACACTATTTTCTTTATGGCACCAAGAATGAAAAGGCCCTAAAAGGAAAGGGGTAAATACAAACTGTGAGTTAGGTCAAGTTTGTCATTGATAACACTGTCCTCTCCCCAGTTGCCAGTGTTTTCTGCTCTATGTCTTATGCCGAAAATCTCATTATTCACAGAAACTCAATTGTTCTGAATCTTGGGGTCTTGTCTTTTGTTTCAAAAATGCTCTTTGAAAAGAATCTGAGACTCATCCATTTTTTATTACTGAGGTGAATTTACTATTGAGCTCATGAAGTTTAAGCTTCAGGTCCCTTCCGTTACACAGCAGCCCCAAATCCTGTACCTAATTTTTATTCATAATTCTGCATTATTTTTTAAAAAGAGAATTTCAGCTCTCACAAAACTTGAGTCAGCCCCCACTCATGCAGTTTATTCTGGCGGCCCTTCCAAAGGCCAGGAATTTACACAGAGCCCGAAACCTACAAACAGAGGCAAGATTGTCACCAATGAATTTCAGGTATATGCTGATGAGGAGCAAACAACCTTTCCAGAATTTGAAATCAAGTATTTCTGCATTGATACAGTGCTATCTCAATGGAGTGGATTTACATGGGGGTCTTCTGAATCGTTCTCTCTTGTTCCCTGTGGCATGGCAAGGTGTTCTTTTATTTGTGAAAAATTTGAAATAATAATAACAATAATGGCAAGAATAGTTAGCTATTATTGAACACTTACTAAATCCTTTTCAAAACTGTGGCTTCCACTATCAAATTTAAGTAAACTTACTGAAGAAGTTTCCAGAATATCAGATATGAATCAGAAAGTAAAGATAATTCGGGTTTTGGAGGTAGCTTTTGGGTTCAGGAAATGTAAGAGCAATTTGTTTATTTGTTTGTTTAAGTTCCTGGAAAATATAGTCAATATTTTGAGCTAAATTTAAAAAATTTTCCTTTTAAATATGTAATAAAGTCTCCTTTTATCACCTTGAATTACCATATTTCAGGATACAACAAGACCAAAAAATCACAGACAGACTTTTCCAATTGGAAGTCATCTTAGATTACAAATTTCAATCTCTCATCTATTTTGTGAAGATCCTCTCTACCATTTTAACAGAGAGACCATTTAGCTTCAGTTCTATTGTTTATAAACATCTCCAGTTTTCAACCAAATCTGTCTCTCTATAGCAAGAGTCAGCAAATTATAGCCTTTGGGCCAAATTCTGCTCTGTGGCTTGTTTTCCTATAACCCACAAGCTAAGAATAGATATTACTTTTGTTTTAACTAATTATTATTATTTTTAATTTTAAACTTTTTATTAATAATCACAGTGAGTTTTGTATTTAATGATTTTGAATTTAGGATAACTGCCTTTCTAGGTCTTTTTTTTCTTTTTTTCAGAGTAACTAAACTAGAATTGAATAAGGATTTTTAAAACTTTACTCTTAAATCTAGAATGGATTATTTCATTAAAATAGAATTTACCACATATAATTTTAAGTTTTCAATGAATGTGATTATTTCCTTAATGTTGAAGAATTATCCTTACATACTAAGCACTCATTTCCTACCTTCAAACTCACCTTCCTTCTAGCATAATTTAA
Source organism: Neomonachus schauinslandi (assembly GCF_002201575.2). Classification (NCBI taxonomy): domain Eukaryota; kingdom Metazoa; phylum Chordata; class Mammalia; order Carnivora; family Phocidae; genus Neomonachus; species Neomonachus schauinslandi. Next base: position 38,602,174 of record NC_058403.1, on the reverse strand, counting down.
AAAAATTTCTTTAGGGCGCCTGGGTGGCTCAGTTGGTTAAGCGACTGCCTTCGGCTCAGGTCATGATCCTGGAGTCCCGGGATCGAGTCCCTCATCGGGCTCCCTGCTAGGCGGGGAGCCTGCTTCTCCCTCTGCCTCTGCCTCTCTCTCTCTCTCTGACTCTCATGAATAAATAAATAAAACATTTAAAAAAAAATAAAAATAAAAAAATTTCTTTAATTGAAGTATAGTTGACACTCAATATTACATTAGTTACAGGTGTACAGCATAGTGATTCAACAATTATAAATATTACAAATTCTCACCATGGTAAATGTAGTTACCATCTGTCACCACACAATGGTATTACAGTTTTATGAACTATATTCTATAAATTTTCATCTCCATGACTTACTTATTTTATAGCTGCAGGTTTATATCTCTCAATTCCCTTCACCTGTTTTACCAACCCTCTCTGTGCCCCCCTTAGCCCTCCACCCTCCATCTGGCAACCACCAGTTTCTTCTTTGTATTTATGAGTCTGTTTCTATTTTGTTGTTGTTGTTGTTATTTATTTGTTCAATTTTTTTAGATTCCACATGTAAATGAAATTATATGGTATTTGTTTTTCTCTGACCTATTTCACTTAGCATGATACTCTCTAGTCCATCCATGTTGCCAGAAAAGGCAAGATTTCATTCTTTTTTATGGCTGAGTAATATTCCATTGTTTATATATACCACATCATTTTTATCCATTTATCTACTGATGGACACAATTTGCTCTTGTATCTTGGATATTGTAAATAATACTTCAATAAACATAGGGGAACGTATGTCTCTCCACATTAGTGTTTTTATTTTCTCTCAGTAAATATTTAGAAGTGGAATTGCTAGGTCATATGGTATTTCTATTTTTTAATTTTTTGAGGAATCTACATACTGTTTTCTATAATGGCTACACCAATTTACATTCTCACCAACAATGCATAAGAGTTCTCTTCTCCACATTCTTGATAAGACTTGTTATTTTTTATCTCTTTTCTTTTTGATACTAGCCATTCTGACTGGTGTGAAGTGGTTTTGATTTTCATTTCCCTGATGATTAGTGATGTTGAGCATCTTTTCATGTGCCTGTTGGCCTTCTGTATATCTTCTTTAGAAAAATGTCTGTTCAGGTCCTCTGCCCATTTTTAAATCAAATTAGTTGTTTTGGTGTTTAGTTGTATGAGTTCTTTATCTAGTTTAGATAATTAACCCTTTATTGAATATATCATTTGCAAATATCTTCTACCATTCAGTAAGTTGTCTTTTTATTTTGTTGATGGCTCCTTCCTTTATGCAGAAAGCTTTTTATTTTGATGTAGTCCCAATTGTTTATTTTTGCTTTTGTTTTCCTTGCCTGAGGAGACATATCCAGAAAAATGTTGCTATGGCTTATGTTCATGAGTTTATTGCCTGTGTTTTCTTTTACGAATTTCATGGTTTCAGGACTTACTTTTAGGTTTTAATCCATTGTCTGTTTGTTTGTTTGTTTGTTTATATGGTGTAAGAATGTGGTATAGTTTCCTTCTTTTGCAGGTAGATGTCCAGTTTTCCTAGCACCATTTATTGAAGATACTGCCTCTTCCCCATTGTATATTCTTGCCTCTTTTGTTGTAGATTAATTGATCATGTAAGTGTGGCTTTATTTCTGAACTCTCTTTTCAGTTCTCTTGATCTACAGATCTATTTTTGTGCCAGTGCCATATTGTTTTGATTACTATAGCTTTGTAGTATAGTTTGAAATATGTGACTGTGATACCTCCGCTTTGTTCTTCTTTCTCAAGATTGCTTTGTCTATACAAGGTCTTTTGTGGTTCCACACAAATTTTGGGATTTTTTTGTTCTAGTTCTGTGAAGAATACTATTGGTATTTTGATTGGTATTGTGCTGAATCTGTAGATTGCTTTGGGTAGTATAAACAGTTTAACAATATTCATTATTCCAATCCATGAACATGGTATATCATTCCATTTATTTATGTCATCTTCAATTTCTTTCATCACCATTGTATAGTTTTTAGAGTATGTATTACATTTTTAAATGGTTGAGAAAAATCAAAGGAAGAATAATTAATGACACATGGAAATTATACAAAATTCAGATTTATGTGTCTATAAGTAAAATTTTATTGGGACACAGCCATGTTCATTATATTTATTTACTATGGCTGCTTTCATGAAACAAGGCAAAGATGAGTAGTTGTAACAGGTAACCTATGGATCGCAAAGCCTAAAATATTTACAGTCTAGCCTTTTACAGAAAAAAAAAAAAGTCCTGATTTTTTAGGAGCCACAAAAAATAAATTTATTTTCTTTTAATCACAGACTCCTTGCCCTGGTTCTCTCTTTCTCTTTCTTTGAATTTGGGGGATATCTTTATTTTGCTTTCACATTTTTTTCTTAATTGAAGTAATTGTAGAGTCACATGAAATTTTATGAAATACCATAAGATAGCCTTTGTATATTTTTCCCAGTTTTCCCCAATGGTAACATTTTACAAAACTATAGTATAATATTAAAATCAAAATATTGGCAGTGGTAACCATCTTTTGATTTTATTTAGATTTCCTAAGTTTTATTTGTACTCATTATGCATGTGTAAGTTCTACACAGTTTTTCTCACCCATGTATGTTGCAACATAATCAGGATATTGAACAGATTCTTCTCTTTTATTCTTAATCTTTCATACTTTTATTCATTCTTACGTGGCATAGTTTGAGACTTCTGTCCATCTTTGCTAATTTCTGGTAGCTTTGGAGTTTATCAATATCCCCTTTAAAGTATCTATGTTACATACAAAGAGTTGCAATTTTCAAAAGAATATAGAAAATATTACTGATGAAGATGAAGTTTAAAGCAAGATAAGAAATACATAACTTTGACAAATATCAGAAACTATTATGATATTCTTTAGGAAAAACCAATTGTGATGTGCCTAAGCAAAGTTGAAAAGTAACACAGTAGTCAAAATGCAAGAGCCAAATTTAAATATGCATCGAATGCAGTCAAAGAATCTAAACAATCCAAATCAATAATAAAGTAGAGAAAAATTATGAAAGTACCCAGAACTTAGAAAGAATAGCAAATGGAGGGTGGGGGAAAAGAAGGAAGGGAGGGAGCAAGAGAGGGAGAAGAAAAGAAGGAAGGAAGAAAAGAAGGAAGGAAGAAAGGAAAGACGGGTCATGTATTACTAGGTATGAAGGATAGAGAATATGATCCAACATATAAATAATTATTTCTAAAGAATAAACCAGAGCAAATAAAACATAAGCAACCAAAGTATTACATGGAATGAAACTTTTCTATGATGAATAAAAACATGTATGTAGAGGGGTATCTGGGTGACTCAGTCATAAGCGTCCAACTTTTGGCTTTGGCTTAGGTCATGATCTTATGCATATTGGGACAAAACCCTGTGTGGGGCTCCACACTCAGTGAGGAGTCTGCATGAAAGATTCTCTACCTCCACGCCTCCCTCCACTCTTTCATGAGCACGTGTGTACTCTCTCTCTCTCAAATAAATAAATATTTTTTTAAAAAACATGTATCTAGAGATTAAAAGTATCCATTATTAATATGTCCCAAGTAACATTAATAATAACAATAATGATAATAGTAAGAAGAGACCTATACCTAGATATATACTAGTAACACTTTAAATCTCCATATACATAGAATTCCAAAAGTTTCTTGGCAGGAAAAATAAAACAGGTAACTAAAAAGGAACCTCAGAAATTTGAAGGAAATATGTTTTGACCTGATAATTATAAATTGATATAGCCATTTACTTACAAATGCAAGAATAATCAATTTTCAGATAATCACAAGTTCAGAAGGCATACTATTCACGTGTATTTTCTGATGGGAAAAAGTTATGTATCTGCACTAACTGAGCAGTAATTCAAAATATAGAGAAAAAATACAATACTATAAAATTATGTGATAAAAGGGCTGTGTGAAGCAAACCCATGTTACTTTGTTTTCCTTGATTAATTACTTTTGTTTCAGTAGGCCAAACCAACAGTTGTTATCTTTACTAGAACTATATCTTAAATTAATAAAAATGATCAGGATTTAAAAAATATACCCTAAACATTTTCTAGCATCTCAGTTCTTGAGCCTTTTTTTACTTTTCATTAACCACAGTCTTAGTACTCCCGATAATTATTTTTTTCTAATTTATCATTCACTTTAACTCCATAACATTGATTCTTAAAAACTTTTTATTTTTAAGTAGTTGTAGACTTACAAAAACTTGCAAAAATAGTAGAGTTCCTTCATATTCCTCATCTCCTTTCCATTAATAATCACACCTCACATAACCATGGTACTATGATCAAACTAAGGAAATTGGTATCCCTATGATACTATTAACTAAAATACAGACATTCAGTTTCAGCAATTGTCCCACCATCTTTTTGTCTGTTCTAAGATTGGTTCCAGGCTTTCACATTGTATTTAATTGTTATTTAATTTATTCTTAGTTACAATTAGAACAGTTAGAACAGTTCCTCAGTTTTTTGTTTTGTTTTGTTTTTTGTTTTTCTTTTTTTGGTCATTCGGGACCTTGGCACTTTTGAAGAGTACTGGTTAGGTATTGTTTTTAATTCCAACAGGTAGTTCTCTGAGGTCAACTGGAATGAATACAGAAAAATAGGTGTCTAATTTTGAAAAATATGAAAGTGAGACCCATCTAGTGGACAAAATACTGTATCACATAATAACCAGATGCTGCTTTATCTTTCTGTGTAGCTATAGACACAGATACATATATAGATACAGATACAGATATAGGTATAGATATATAGATACATACACATGTGATGTAAAGTATAAGCCAATCAAATATTTTCTACTTGAATTATTTGCCAAAATAAAAATTGCAATAACCAATTTTATAATCCAGTATTAACTATCTTATGAAACCAAGCACATACCTAGAAAACTCTAAAGATTGTTTTGGAAAATACTAATCTCAACTCTTATGAAAATTTATCTATGTGTATTCCTAATGTTTTCCAGATAATGGACTTTCACAATTTTGGAAATTACACTGAGTAAGGGCCTAGCATTTATGTGTATTTTGATAACTTTGCATCATTCTGTGGCAAATATAATCTCTGCCTGTTGGTCAGTGTCAAACAATGAAGGAAAACTACCAGGAATAAATCAAACTGTTTTTATTACAGGTAAATAGTCTTTTGAATGAATGGAATTTACTTGTAATTTATTTGGTAAAAGAATCTGAATTCTCTTAAAGGTGGCAAATAGAGCAACTTAATACTTTTCTTAAGTGTAGAAGTTCCATGAGAGCCATAATATGTTTCTTTCTTTTGTATTGAGAAGGTTTTGGTAGACAAGTGATGGCTGAAGGAAGAGAATATGTAATTGTCTTAAGCCATGGAGTTCTGAAAATTTTCAGTAGACGTACTACCTTAACCGTAAGTTAAGGGAAGGAAATCATAAAGTTTAGACAAAGTAGGCAAATGGAATTGGGAGCCATTCAAATCAAAATCAGATAAGAATAAAAAAGAATTTTATAAATAGATAAAATGTCCCCTTTAGCTAAACACTGAAGTGCACCTTCTGGTTTCATTTCCATTTATATTTACCAAAAGTAGTTTTCTGTCATGAAAAACAATTTTTCCCCTTTCAGTGAAATCTTTAAAATGTAAACTGTTAGGTATCTCTAGGCTCCTCTAGAATGCACAGCTGGAAAAACAAGGATGTTTAAACCCTCAAATAGTTTGGGTCTATTTCAAGGTTTTGTTCTTGGCCTTATGCAGGAACCAAAAAGTTGCCCTTGGCTTCTAAATTTGGGGATGACAATTTAAAACATTCAAATACGTGTTTCATTGGTACATACTATGTATAGAAATTGTCCATTTAAAAATATTTAATATTGGGGCGCCTGGGTGGCTCAGCTGGTTAAGCGACTGCCTTTGGCTCAGGTCATGATCCTGGAGTCCCTGGATCAAGTCCTGCGTCGGGCTCCCTGCTCGGCGGGGAGCCTGCTTCTCCCTCTGACCCTCCCCCCTCTCTTGTGCTCTCTTTCATTCTCTCTCTCTCAAATAAATAAAATCTTTAAAAAAAAATATTTAATATTTACCAACTTTAATAAAAGACTAGAAATATATACATATATGTGTGTGTGTGTGTGTGTGTATATATATATATATATATATATAATAACATTTGGTTTCTGTGAAAGTGATATTTTTTCCCTAAGCCTGGGCATTGCTTATAGCAATGCATTGCATATGTGCATATGTTTAGGCACATTATTTTTTCTGAAAGTTGGTAATTTTTGGTTTAATATTCCCAATATGGTTAAAAATTAATGTATTGATATATTTAACATGAAGTTAACAAGATAGTATAAAAACTCCTTATGCATGAACACTCATATAGGAATAATAATAAAAAAAAGATATTATCCTTTGTAACCATGTAAATCAAACCAGGCAGCTGGTGCTTGGCAGTTAGAAAAGACCCACAAAATTATTCTTCCAAATTATGATGAGTAAGTGAACCCAAAGTGACCCCTGGCACAACTGGATAACAAGTGAGTCAAAGAAAGAATTACTAGCAATTATGTTTTCTGATTGCCTACAAGCAGACAACAAAATTTGTGGTTGGTGTAATCTCATGTATGTCTGTTTTCTTCTTGGTCTGGCCGCTTGAACATCATGGACAAAATAAAAAGGCTTTATTTTTTCCTTCAGCATCAGAGTATATATTCATTAACTCTCTCCCTGCCCATGTTAGGTTCTGAATATAACTTCTGTAATGTGTATGAGATTAACTTGCAAAAATCAACTGTTGTGAATTTCCTACTATTAAAGCTTTTATATTTAGTAGTAAATAACTGCTGAATGAGCCATTCCTGGAAGCATATTTTGGTAGATTTGGGAGGAAACAAGCAAACCAAAATGAGAAAAGAATTGATGAGATGATGGAAGAGATGTGATGTCCTGAGACCAACTTCTTCCACTTCACAATTTGGCCTGAAACAGCCTTGATAGAAATAATCGGATTTGGACCCTGTCACTTGTCATTGCTTCATATCTTAGTTGTGATGTGGGGTAGAACAGTATTGTAAAGACATTAATAATGTTTCCTTTTGTGTTTCCCACCTGGATTTATTCTCTCCCTTCCTCTGGATGTCAACAGAAAGACTTGGCTGTCTTCATCATTTCCAAGAGGGAAGTGTCAAAATAGAAACACAATGACCAGAATGGGCATATCAACCAAAACAATAGCAATTTTAAAAAGAGAAAATATTTGAGCTCTTTCCCAGCTTTGATGTTCAGATGCTTAAGGCCTTGAGGGTATGGAGAAGATTTGAGATATAGATAAAGATATGTGAAGGAAAAATTATTCCCTTTTCCATGATTTCTTCCAATGGGAGAGAAGAGAGAGAGAAAAGATGTTAGAAGAACAAAGATTGGAAGGTATGTAGAAATGGAGAAAAAGATTGATCATGTACCTCTTGTCTATGGTTAGAGTCTTGAGATGTTGACCTCTAGCCCAGAAACCATAGAAATTGTTGCAGCAATTTCTGTGATCCTAACATATCATGGAAGCACCATATTAATAGGAAATAACAAACTTACTTGCAGGGACCACAAGAGTAGGAATTTCAGTGCTGAGCTTAATGGTCTGATGACTAAGGACTATACACAGCAATGCATGGATGGAAGAATTAAAAATGTGGTTCCCTACCCCCTAAATACTTGGAATTACTTAAGTGTCTCAAAACATGCACCAGCCCCAGGGAAAGAGGCAGGAGCCTAAATTGACTTAAAACAATTTTCTCCTACATTGATAAAATGAGTGCTGAAAATAAAATTAATTTGTGTAACAAAAAAGTAAGATATGTTTCTTGCACACTGATTTCTTGCATACTCACTAAGATTTATACCAACTATTAACACACACACACACGTAGCAAACATCTTGTAATAAGGGAAGACTTCACACTATTTGCAAAGGTGGCAACATTTAGCCAAGTTTGAAGGATGAATAAGAATGTGCCAGATAACATAACATAATAAAATTTAAAAAAATGTAAAATAAAAAAAAAGAATGTGTCAGGTATATAATGGATGAGGAGCATTTAAGAAAAGGGAGAGTAAATACAATCCCGTAAAAGGATGAGAGAGAATTGTATGTTTGAGTAAGATCAAGAAGTAACTTAGAGTATAGTCACCTAGGAATTATCAGAGAGCCATGAGGATGGAAAAGTAGATACAGCTGGAATATTAAAGTCCTTGCTAAGAAGTGTTGGTTTAGTCCTACAGTTGGTAAGGATCTGTTAAAATATTTTAAGCAGAGAGGTGGTATGAACAAATTTGATTTTTATAAAGATAACTCAGGTACAGTGTGTAGGATTCTTTGAAAGATGTTGAGAATACAGGCAGACAGACCAGTTGGGACGCTGATGAGAAACTATGGTTTAAACTATGGGAGTGGAGATAGAAGGCAGTTGAGATTTACTTGGCATGTGGATTGATGAGACTTGGCAGGTTAGGCATTAGTTATGAGGGAGAGGTTGATGATATCTCCCAGGTTCTGAATGGAATGTTAGTGTAATTAATCAAGCAAGATAAGGAATACAGGGAGGAGATATGTAAAGATGACCAGTTGACTATTGGAAAGAGATCTTGGATTTCTGGAAGATTTCTTGACTAAAAGCAGATTAGGGAAATTCCATAACCACAAAACATGGTTTGGGTAAATTTGTATAGATTTTCCAATATTTGCAGTCTTTACCATGCCTTCCCTACTTCTCTGTCACCTTCCTTCTTCAACCTTGAATCAGGCAACAAAATCTGATATTTTCTTTTCTTTTTTTAAATATATAAACATTTTCCTTTATTTTATTTTTTTAAAGATTTTTTTGATCCAATTTCTTTTTTCTTTTTTTTTATTATTATGTTCAATTAGCCAGCATATAGTACATCATTAGTTTTTGATGTAGTGTTCAACAATTGTTGTTGTTATACAACACCCAGTGCTCATCACCACACTTGCCCTCCTTAATACCCATCACCCCGTTACCCCATCCCTCCATCCCCCTCCCTTCTTGTAATCCTCAGTTTGGTTCCTGGAGTCCAGAGTCCCTCATGGTTTGTCTCCCTCTCTGATTTCTTCCTATTCAGTTGGGAAAACTGAATGGGAAAATCTGATATTTTCAATGCTGCTCAAATTTGATGTCTCCTGTGCCTCTGACTTTATATTTGATTTCAACTTGCCTTTTATTGCACTTTTTCTCTATTGATTTAATTTTGGAATCTTGAATATACTACTCTTGCCTCAGGATGGTTTGAAATAACTTTGCCCTGCTTTGTGGCGGAAAATAGGCCATGAACCATTCCAGCAAAACAGGAAAATAATAGACTGGGAGGAAATGCATTTCTGTACACTGTAGACAGAAAATCACCTTGCTGATGGACCAAGCCGGAATTCATTCACCAACCAAACAGGTGGCAGCTACATAGAACCAATTTACTGCCAGATATACCAATTGCTCCAATTCTTGTAATAGTTAAAATATATCTCATTCTAGGCTCATATTTTAAGTGTTTTACATGTATTAGTTCATTTAGTCCCTGCCTTAACCCTATGGAGTAGTTACTATCATCATTCCCATTCTACAGATGAAGAAACTGAGACACAGAAAAATTAAATTAAATTGATCAGTGTCACACAGTTACGTGGATTCAAATCTAAGCAGTATAGCTCCAGAGACTGCTCTTACTTGATATACAATGCTCATTTACATTAGTTTCCTATGCTGCTGTAACAAATTACTACAAATCTAATGGCTAAAACAATACAAATTTACTCCCTTCCAGTTCTGGAGTCCAGAAGTTCAAAAAGGCCTTAGTGGATTAAAATCAAGGACTGTAGTCCTTCTGCAGGCTCTAGGGAAGAATCCATTTCTTAACCTTTTCCAGCTTCTAGAGGCAACCTGAATTCCTTGGCTTGTAGTTCTTTCTTTCATCTTTGAAGTCAGCAGTATGGCGTATTCAAATCTCTAACTCTGCTATCATTGTCACATCTCCTTGGCTGACTCTGATTCTCCTGAATCCTCCTTATAAGAAGACCTGTGATTAAATTGGGCCCACCCAATAATCCATAATAATCTTCCTACCTCTAGATTCTTATCTCAATCACATAAAACAATCTATTCACAGGTTTCAGTAATTAGGGTGTGGATATCTTTGGGGGAACACTATTCGCTCTGCCACACCATTCTTCACAGATAGGGAGGATATCTTCTCCCTGGAAGACCTCAATATTAGTCTTCTATGTTTCTACATTTCTGCAGTTATTTTAAATGAAAGGAACAGAGTGCATTCACGCACATGCACACTTGACCACTCCTACAACATGATTTTCCAACATGGAAAAGGAAGGTTGCGTTAAACACATGAAATTACATGGATGAGACCTGGTACTATGATGATTAAGATCTATACTCTTGCCTAGACACTCAAGGAGCACCAACTTCTTCAACTGTATATCTGCATATATTCCTTGCACATATTTTGGTTTATTTATTGATTTGATACCACTCTGTTTTCCAAAGACTTTAAAGTAATGAATCCCCACTGAATCTGGGTCAGGATTATAATTTTAAATTATTTTGGTGGTAATGTATTCTCACCAAACATGTAGGAAGATACCAAATATATAATGTTTTGGAGTGGTCTATGCTTCATTCCAGAATTCCTACACTTGAGTCAAGGGTAGGTTAAAAAAATTAAAGTCAGGAATCACTCCATGATCCTTTAAGGTAGCATAAGGTTATATTCTCTGGAAGGAGAATTGTTGACAAGAGACCAAGGTCAAGGATTCCTTGGCCATTGTTTTATAATAGACTAAGCATTTAGCTGGCATTCACCTAAATAAATCTTTCATAGTTTTATTACATTCCCAGATGAACCACAACATAGAATTATATATTTAAATAATGTGAGTAAAACTCAGATGTTTCAGTAGCATTGTTTTAAATTTTGGTCTCTATTTTGGGAATATTTACAGAAGATTCTAGTGCTAAATCTTTTTATCTTTTTCACATAAAGCAGATGAATCTACCTTTAAGTCGTTGTTCTATTTGGAGACAGTCCTGAATTATGGCTGACTTTCAATGGCCTTCAGTCCTGAGCTTTCTATTTATCAGTCTGTAGCTTTTTTATTCCTCCCACATACATATTACCTGTAGTCTTCAGAAACAAGTAGAAACAATCTCTTTTCTTTTTATTCCTTGTGCTGTAGAATAAAAATAGCAAGTTTTTGTATACGAGTTGTATCTTGTTATGTCTATTAAACTGACAAATTGGTACAATTCCACATTATTTTTAATTTCTCATCCTAGAATCTACTTATCTATTTTGAAATATTTATTGATTGACTGATGGATTGATTGATTGATTTTAAGATTTTATTTATTTATTTGACAGAGAGAGACAGCGAGAGAGGGAACACAAGCAGGGGGAGTGGGAGAGGGAGAAACAGGTCTCCTGCCAAGCAGGGAGCCCAATGTGGGGCTCGATCCCAGGACCCTGGAATCATGACCTGAGCCGAAGGCAGACACTTAACTGACTGAGCCATCCAGGCGCCCCTCTATTTTAAAATATTTAGAAAATTATTCTTTTTTATGGATTGACAATTCTCGTACATATTCATTTGCTAAAAACAAAATGTCAGATTTGAAATTTTTGTATTGTGGTGCAACCCGTTTTCCACATTCATGAGAAAAACAGATAATACATATTAACTAAAAGACCAACTTCCCAAACTTTCATTTGGTATAAAAAACTTGGTTAATAAGCAAAGCATCCTTCCTCTTTTTCCCAAAATTGCTTAAATTTGAAGGTATATCTTAGATAGAGCTAAAAAAATCATATAAGTTACTTTCTTTTGAGTAGAAGAATGTACTGGGGACTGTATTGATGTTTGAGGTCTGGATTTACAGCATAAGGCAAATTGACTATTAAGATTGGCAGAAATGACTCTCTTAAATTCTTGCTCCTCCTCCAAGAGGTAACAAAACCTAATCCTAGAAATACAACATATTTGTTTTAGTTGAAAGTGTGGCTTAGAGTTTCCTGGCCTTTTATAAATTTCCTCACCCAGTTTGCCCAAACTCAAATGTGTGAACAGGAAGGATTGTGAGCACTGCAAATTAGTGCACATGTGACCAGATTCTCATTAAATGCTTGTTGACTGAGTTGCTAGCTAGAGTAAGAACTGGCACTGAAAATGTGGCCTGGGAAAGGACCTGGGGGAGGGTGGCTAAGGAGGAACACAGGGAGCTATTGGAAAGTATGCTGCTTAGAGCAGAAGGAAATCTCAGACTGATTCTGGATTTTGTGGTCTAAGTGGGAGGAAGATCAGGAGAGAGTTGTGAGACATGATAGTCCCCCCTTATCCACAGTTTTGCTTTCCATGATTTCAGTTACTCGAGGTCAACTACAGTCTGGAAGCAGATGATCCTCCCTCTGATTTATTGTCAGAATGTCAGTAGTAGCCTAATGCTATGTCACGATGCTTACGTCATTCACCTCATTTCGTATCATCATGCAGGCATTTTATTTCTCATATCATCACAAAAAAAAGGGTGAGGGGTGCCTGGGTGGCTCAGTCATTAAGTGTCTGCCTTCGTCTCAGGTCATGATCCCAGGGTCCTGGGATCGAGCCCTGCATCGGGCTCCCTGCTCGGCGGGAAGCCTGCTTCTCCCTCTCCCGCTCCCCCTGCTTGTGTTCCCTCTCTCGCTGTCTATTTTTCTGTCAAATGAATAAATAAAATCTTAAAAAAAAATTGTGAATATAGTATAGTAAGATTCCGGGAGAGAGAGAGAAACTACATTTACATAACTTTTATTACAGTTAGTGTTTAATTATTCTATTTTATTATTGGTTATTGTTGTTAATCTCTTACTGTGCCTAATTTATAAACTAAATTTTATCATGGATATGTATGTATAGGAAAGAACATAGATATACAGCGCAGTCCTATCCACTGTTTTAGGTATTCACTGGGAGCCTTGGAATGTGTTCCCCACAGATAAGGGGGGGACTACTGTATATTTTTTTTATAAGAGGAATTTCTTTTTGCAAAACTGGACCATAATCGGCACTGAAAGAGAATAACTGGACCTGAATATCAAGAGAACTGGATTTTAACAACTCTGAAACTTGTGATGTGACCTGGAGTAAAATTCCTCACCAGTGTTGTGTCTGGCTCTTACTTTGTACAATTCTCCGTGTAGGTCAGTTTCTCTGGAAGAACATCCCCAAATCCCTCAGGACCATGTTGATGCCAGGCCCTTTGAGGATAAGTAGCTGACACTGCAATTTTCTGGGCATCAAATTCTCCATAATTAAAATAAAAAGGGTGAAACTGATGCGTTCTAAAGTAGTTCACAAACTGTTTGTTGGGACATTGAATAACTATAAATTAATCCTAATATCCTATTTCATCAACTTACCAGAGAATGTGTTCTTCCCATCATTTACTTCATAAATATTCATGAAGCAACTATTATGCACCAGACATTTCATTGGGCAGTGGAAAATATCCATGGGCCAAAAACAAAGAGCTTCTTTCATTTGTTATAAAAATCAAAATCTTACATTAACGTGTTTTGGTAGGACTCTGAGAAGAGAACTTTAGCAAATGTGTGTGTGACAGCCATGCTTTCCTGCTTCAGGCAGCCAGACTCCAGACACTGTCCCTATCCTGAAGAGCGACTTTATTGCTTTTGGGCCAGGTAACCAAGAACAATAAAGTTTGTAATAATTTAGAAGTATGGACCTGTTAAAACAATTTATACACTTTTCCCTAAAGAAAATTCTGGACTAGAATGAACTGAGATCCTTTATTCTTCTTACCTGTAATTCTTCAGTATGTTGCTGTGGATTTTTGCTAGTTAATTTACAAGGGGTAAATGTGTTTCTTCACAGAACTTGTAAAAATCCTTTATAGGACTAATTTCAAAGTAACTGTTGCATCCCAGCTGGGACTTAGCTCTATTTTAAAAGGAAATGAGAGTTTCTTTGTTTAGTAGTGAAACAAAGATACCCAGGTACTGGCACTCTGGCAAATACTTCTGAAATAGCATAAAATGATAAAATAATAGTGTACAAATGTGGAATATTTGAGGAAATATGTATGTGACAACAAATATGTATGTTGTCTGATTCCTTTCTCCTTTCCTTCAAGATCTGCAAGCATAGTTTTAGTAATCATTTGGGTTTAGGAGGGATTTTACCATAGCCACAGGTTTCTGGATTTGCCTTGCCTGTTGGCTTTGCTCTGCTATTCTCATTTAGCATGACCCAGGAGGGATTTCAAGGTTCTGCTCATTACTTGTTTGGCTCATCACAGAACTTCATAGGGATAGCAAAATTCCTGAGCCAGGAAGCCCAGCCTACTCAACTCCAGGAGGGGTGTGGTGTTCAATAGTGTTAAGTCTTTATAGTCCACAAGTGAAATGGTCAACACCGTGTGGCAAAGAACCATGTGGTTATATACTGATGCCTTTTCCATAGCGCGATCGTGTCGAACTCTTCCCTAGTCTCTAGAAAGATGGTATTAAGAGGGGATAGAGAGACTGTATATGTGTTCATGTGCTGAGTGTTTGGAGATGTATTTGGGGAGCATTTAGTAAAGTGTTAGGAAAGTGATTGAAGAGAAGAAAAGAAATCTGGATAATATGTGTCTTAAAACATCTTACACAAAATAAATTCTAATTATCAGACTTTACATTTTCATTAAAGGCAGTAGAATGGAGAAGACACTTCTCCCAAAAAGACATACAAATAGCTGATGGACACATGAAAAAATGTTTAACATCACTAACCATCAGGGAAATACAGATCAAAACCACAATGGGATACCACCTTACATCAGTTAGAATGGCAAATATTAACAAGACAAGAAACAACAAATGTTGGTGAGGATGTGGAGAAAGGGGAACCCTCTTATACTGTTGGTGGGAATGTAAGCTGGTACAACCACTCTGGAAAACAGTATGGAGGTTCCTCAAGATGTTAAAAATAGAGCTACTCTACAAGCCAGCATTTGCACTACTAGGTATTTACCCCAAAGATACAGATGTAATGAAAATAAGGGACACATGAATCCCAATGTTCATAGCAGCAATGTCCATAATAGCCAAATTGTGGAAGGAGCTGAGATGTCGTTTAACAGATGAATGGATAAAGAAGATGTGGTTCATATATACAATTTAATATTACTCAGACATCAGAAAGGCTGAATACCTACCATTTGCATTGACATGGATCGAACTGGAGGGGATTATGCTAAGTGAAACAAATCAAGCAGAGAAAGACAATTATCATATGGTTTCACTCATATGTGGAATATAAGGAATAGTATGGAGGACCACAGGGGAAGGGAGGAAAAACTGAATGGGAAGAAATCAGAGAGGGAGACAAACCATGAGAGACTCTGGACTCCAGGAAACAAACTGAGGGGTACAGAAGGGAGGGGTGGGGGATGGAGTAACCAGGTGATGGGTATTAAGGAGGGCATGTGTTGTGATGAGCACTAGGTCTTATACGCATCTAATGAATCGTTGAACACTACATCAAAAACTAATGATGTATTATAATATGTTGGCTATTTGGAAAAAAAAAAAAACAAGGCTCTTGGGGGAAAAAAGGCAATAGAATGAAGATATCTTTTATTTTATTTTATTTTATTATGTTAATCACCATACATTACATCATTAGTTTTTTTATATTATGCTTTACTTCTTTTTTATTATTTTTATTTTTTACATTTTTTATTATGTTAATCACCATACATTACATCATTACTTTTTGATGTAGTGTTCCATGATTCATTGTTTGCTTATAACACCCAGTGCTCCATTCAATACATGCCCTCTTTAATACCCATCACCAGGCTAACCCATCCCCCCACCTCCCTCCCCTCTAGAACCCTCAGTTTGTTTCTCAGAGTCCATAGTCTTTCATGGTTCGTCTCCCCCTCCAATTTCCCCCCCTTCATTTTTCCCTTCCTACTATCTTCTTCTTCTTCTTTTTTTTTTTTTTAACATATAATGTATTATTTGTTTCAGAGGTACCGTTCTGTGATTCATCAGTCTTACACAATTCACAGCACTCACCATAGCACATACCCTCCCCAGTGTCTATCACTCAGCCATCCCATCCCTCCCACCCCCCACCACCCCAGCAACCCTCAGAATGAACATATCTTAAGTGATTTAAATCCTAAGAGTAAAGACAATTATAATCCTTGTGGACTAACATCAAATATTGAAAAGAATGAAATGAATGACTTTTCACCAGAGCTATGTAAAGATTTTCTTTGTAATAGTCTGGGATCTTAGGCCATAGCACTTGATTTATCAAAATTATGACAATTGGTCAAAATATTTTCTTAAAAGAGCCAAACCACAAAATCTTGGGTGAGTGTAAATGTAAAAGTAGATAGCATATCATGCAATAGTAATAATAGTAATAATGATAACTATCATTTATAGAACTTACCCAATATGTTGTATATTATGTAAAGTTTTTTCTTCAATCATTGATCTATTGTATTCATAAAACATTTATTCAATCATTGACTCAGCAAACATTATACAAGCCTCCTCTGTATAAGCCATGGTGGGCACTGGAACTACAGAATGAACAAAACAAAATGGCTTTATGGAAACTGTAGTTCTGGAATTAAATGTCACATCCCATTTACCTCTCCTAACAAATGTATGAAGCAGATAATCATCAATACCCACATTTGTAAACATGGAATCAGAGGCTTTTAGAAGGTAAGTAATTCTCCCAGGATACCAGCTGGTAGGCTGACTACTAGGAGTTTGAATTCAGTTTGTCAAATCACAAATCTGTTCTTAATGATCTCAGGGCTTTTTAAACCTTGGTATATGATTAAGGAGTATGATTCAGATTTCAGTATGAAAATAGGACTGCCTTATTATTAGTTAGCATGAAGAAAAGTGGAGATCTGAAGTGTTTTGGGTAAGTATTAAAAATCAAAAACTAATAGTAACATTCGTCTCTGCCAACACAGAGTCTAGTTAGAAAAAACAAAAGCTTTGCAACCAATGGCAAGAGAAGATGTGACTTATTGATAAACAACTAAAGGATTTTCCAATAGAAAAAATGTATTTTTTCAAATAAAATTTAAAATCAATTTTAAGTCAATTTTTATTATAAAACTTTCTGAATAAAATTGAAAAATATCAGCCATCTTTTGATTGTTCAGTCTATTCAAATGACTGGCCTTTTAAATTAGAAACATATGGGTGCCTGAATTTTTAAAATATTTATTTGGATTGTTGTGACACTGGTCTAACTTTCTGGTGATAGCTTTTAAGTTAGGAAATATATTTTAAGTTTTCTCTAATATTAAAAATCATTACCATATAACTCATGAAATTGTGAAAATATATTATAGCAGAAAAGGGAGAAATTAGCCACATTTCACGGAAAGAGGAATGACTTGGAAAATAATATATACAAACACTGCATTTTTAGTAAAATTAAGTCCATGTGCAACACTGTTTTCCAAAATATAGAAACTAAACCATCTTTTCTGAATATAAATTAAATGCAGAAGAGGAAAATAGTTCCCATTCTACCCCATTTCTCTTTATGGTTTATATAAAACTAATTTTGAAGTCTTTTTATTTTATTGTAATTGCTTATTGACATTAAATAGAAGCACATTTTAATGCTTCAAGTATTGTTGATAGTTTTAAAATAACCCTTATATAGTACATATTAATGTAATAGATTTTTGGAAACCATAACTTTTATGACCTGACATTAAACTTGTATTCAAAGTATGTACCTTCTCTTAAATAAAATAGAATCATGAAATGTAAGGGTTGAATTTAGGAGGGGGTATGTTATATTGTGGTACAACCCTGAAATCTGAGAAACAAGCTTTTCACTCATGTTATTTATTCAACATAGGCCATCACGGTACACAGTCTTATTTTAACCCCTGCTTCTAGTCATTACAAGGAAGGGAGGGAGAAGAAAGAAGTGGGCGGTGCAGTGTCTCACATTGGCAAGGAGCATGTGTTATTTCCACAGAAGTCACTTAACCATGCTATACTTCAGCCTAACACAGGCCTGATAAGTGAAGGATGAGAATATTGATGAACAGCCCTAATGACTCTAATGACTACCATAGAAAGAATCCTTGAGATCATCTAGGTTATACCCGTTTTACAGATGTGGAAACTTATTCCTAGCAAAAGGAAGAAATGTGCTCAAAATCATAACCCAATTAATTAAAAACAGTGGTTATAACCAAAGGTTTCTTGTGTATTCATTCTAAAGATATGTATCAAATAGTTTCTATGTGCAGCTCTGAGCAAGGATCTTGGAATTAAAAGAGAATAAGGATGAGTTATTGAAACAATTTTCACAGAAGAAGTAACTTCAGAATAACATCTTGGAGGAAAAGTGAAGATTCAGAAGATAAACAGGGGAGAAAAAGACCCCTTAGGTGGGCAGAAGAGAAGCATGAAATAGTATTGTGTTTTCATTGAACCACAGATAGGTGGGTATGGACGGATTGTAAGGTACAAATGAGGATCTGATCCCCTAAAAAATAAGAAGAAACCTGATACGAGAGAAATATGGAGTTTGAATGTATTCAGTAGGAGGGAGGAGGGTCTTCTGACTTCCAATCAAATATTATTTCAAAACTTCATTTTGCTACTGAGTATATCATATAAGTTCATGACCCCCATTCTTCCCAAGGGAGAAGTCTGTCTTAGGGGCTGTGTTCTGGGGTCTGCATCTGCTTGAGATGAGGGAGGTGGGGCTAAATCACCATCTTCCACGATTAGATTTTCTGATGTTTCACAGCCTGGAAGAGTTAATAAGTGATTCAGGTCAACAGGATAAATCCAAATTCCCAGTCTCCAAGTAGGATTGAACAACACAGGAATAGACATCCTTGAGACTATTCTACAGGATTTGCAGGCTCTACTGCGTTCCAGAGTCAGAGGGAATCCGTGCATGCACTTAATGTGTGCTTAGGAGGTTTCTCTCTCCCAGGGGCAGCCAGTGCTTGATGCCAAAAGGAGGGCGGGGTTTATTTTCCCCAACTGGGACTGAACCCAGCTAGGTGAGAGCATTTAGTAGCACACTAAAAGGATACCCTCTTCATTTTACCTTGTATTCCATCCAACCTCCATGTCCAGAAAGATTATCATCAATTGTCTTTACAAACAAGGGAAATTAGCACACAGAGAAATGTTAAAGTCAGAGAAGCAGGAAAACTGGTTCAAAGGACAGCACGAGTGAAAAAGTCCTGCTCATGTCTTTGTTTTCTTTCAGACCTGTGACTTCTCCTTTATGGTAGGCAATTTTATGCATTTGATGATAAACTACCAATAGGCATGGCTGAAAACTTAAAAACAAAAACAAAAACAAAAAAAACCCTTTCTGTAGCTGCTGAAACACCCTAGACTACAACAAACTTTAACTCGGACCACATGTAGAGTATGTTGCTTAGAAACCCAAAGCAGAGAGTTTGCCCAGCAACCGTTGATTCCACCAGCTGTCCCTGTGAAGAACTGACACTGGTGACTACAGCTTAAAGAAATATGGAAATGCAAGTCATCCGTAAAGGATAAGAACAAGAATATAAATAGGCCTAAACATTTTAGCTTTCATTAGATTTTTAAGAAACTATATAAAATCTAACACCCTGACTTCTGCTGTGTGGATCTCAGATCAAAATTCATGCTGGTTATGAGGGTTGTATCCCATGAGCTATGGCTCCCTGCTTCTCTGGTCGGAAACTGTTCACCCATGATGTTAACTTTTAGGAGTCAAGTTGGTGCTATGCTTCAGTATTATGGGTCTAAAACAATCTGACAATCCTATATGTGTTAAACTTCCCTGTTATTTCCCATTAGGAGTAACTATCACAGGTGTGATAATTCCAGATTATGGATTGTGTAGAGTGATATCATCTCTCAGCCAGATTATTTCTCTAGTCATCTGTCTGTTTCATTATCGTCTGCACAATCCTCATATTGTAGGTCACACTAACAGCAGAGACGAATTTCTGAAAAGTAGATCTGATCTTGTCACTCTGCTGCTTGAAAATCTTTGCTGGTTCACCACTAAAAACAATAAAATCTACACTCTTTAGTATGGCATACAAAAATGCCACTATTATTTCCTAATAATCTATTCTGTTTTTTCCTGTCCTCTGAACGTGCAATGCCCTTTAAAACCTCCATGGGTTTGTCCCGGTTGTTCCATAGCCCTGGAATATTCATTTTCCTCCTCTCAATCTCATAGATATCTATTCACACTTAAAAACACAGCAAAAAAACATTCTTTTGGGGAAGCCTTCCCAATTTCACCCAGACAAAGATAGTTACTATTATGACAAATCCAAAGCCCTGGATCTGGCCCAAATGAAGAACTTAAAAACACTTGTTGAGTTATGAATTAGAGTTCTTGTCCATTACACATTTGGCTTTCTGATATAACTAATCTTCTGGTCATAATTTCAACTTCATTACACCTGAGTTACAGTCCTAAGGCAGTGGTATTCAGAGAAACTTAATATGGCATCACTATATAAAATCATATCGGTTCATTAACTCTCATTTAAATTTTGGAGCTATGAACCTCCTAAAATTATATCCTGCCCACCAATTGATGAAAAAATTTAAGAACAAGACTTACAGTAAGGAATGTAACAACATGGAGATATTGTTGTAATCACCATAAGCAGCTACTTGTGGAGCTATAATCAGTTTTGCAGACCACAAAGATTTCCAAAGTTTATTTTGTGGCAAAATATCTGCTACTCCAAGCACTGACAAATTTTTAAGATTCAGACATATGAAACTCTACCTAATGAGAATGCAGATGTGAACTTTCACAAGTCTCCTTGGTATGGAGATACATGAGTATCTACCATGTCTACACACACACACACACACACACACACACACACACACACACACTACTAGGAAGGGAAAATTAGGTTTTTGTGTCCTAAGAGAATGAGGTGTTATAGATAATGAGGTCTGAAGACAGAGAGACAGAGAGAGAGAGAAAGAGAGAGAGAGAGACTGTTTTGGTCTGAATAAGTAATTATATCCCAGATCTGATGGAATTTCTATTGAGGTATGAATGAATGGACAATATTTCCATCAGGTTTAAAAAAAATAAGGCAGGGATAGTAGACTGGCATTCAACATAGAAGAAAGAGAATTAATATATTTCTAACTGGAGAGTACTGAAATTCTACCATACTTTGCAAAAACCAATGATAATGTTTTGAACAAAATGAGAAATATTTCCTCCAAATCTCTCTTCTAAATCATGAGAGAATTTTATTCTGGAAGAATATACTTTTGATAATTTATGCAAATGAATACATGTATTTTACTTTTTAGAAGCTGTGCTCAAGTGCAAGTCCAGTCTAGTGGTTAAAGAGTACTGATGTGGGGAATGCGTAGAAGTGTGCAAAGTCAACAATATGTTCTGCTCTGTATTTTTCACTGATATTATCAAATTTAATAGTTTTCCTGTGGTGCATTTCGAAATCCAAAAAAAAAAAAAGTACCTACATTAGAGGCAGCTTATTAATAGGAAAATTGAGAGGAGAGATTAGAGTGTAGTCTAACAGACAAGTAAAAACTGGGACTTTTTTTTTTTTCTTGTTTACAAAGGTATGTTCTTCACATTTGGCTGCCATGAAATGACAATAATAATAAGTGGCTAACATTTTGACTGCTTACTCTTTACCTGTGATCTTCATGCATTATCCACTTAATACTTGTAACAACCCTACGAAGTTGGTGCTACTATTATTGTGATTTTTCAAGTGAATAAATTGAGGGAGAGAATGATTACATACTTCGTTCTAGTCACACAGCTAATAAGTGGATCTGGGAATTAAACTCAAGTCTGTCTGACTCAAGAGCCTCTACTGTTGTCTTTGTATTATTGTCACCACATCACAGGAAGGGGCAATTTATCCCTGGGTGTGCTGAGCGACAGGATATCGTGGGAGCAGTGTGAAGAGGGTGAGAAAGAATGAGGCAGCTAAGTTAAATAAACCGGGGTGAGAACATGGATGGGCTCAGTGTGGGACACAACCATTTTAAATCTGTGCCTAAGACCCACCACTTAGTGAAAGTTATCTAGTGATGAAGGAGCAGAGGCTTACTTGGTATGAAACCCCAGGAGTCTCATTTTCCTTGAAAAAAGATTGTAAAAGGATGATTGAATGCACAACACCTTGAGGGCCAGCATTCTTGATATAGCATATACCTTAAAATTTCTTCCTTACCATCTTTGAAGCGGATATTTAAACTGCACAAGAATCACTTAATCCATCAATTTGCTCAGGCTGCCTTTTGGATTGAACTCAGGAACTATTTTAAGTCACCTAACAATTCAATTTAAAGAGAGGGAAATGGAAACTAATACTTACAAAAGAGATACAAAAGTGATAGCATTCAAAAAAACCCTGGACGCATTCACATAGTATTTACATGATTATACTGGAAAGTACCGGTTGGCTTGTTAATATTGAAAGTTACCACCAAAATAAAATGGTGAATATGGTGCATATCTTTATAAATCCTCAGAGAAAACTTGGAGATGCTTTTGTTACCAGGAGAGGTATACATTACATTGACCTGAGGACATGAAAACTGTACCTAGGTTTTTCTCTATGTCATAGAAAGTTCTTTAACGGTTAACTCATGGGCAATAATAGACCCAATGTAATAAGTTACAGACACAATGATACTGTAGCACGTTCATATAGTGGCTAAAAGACCTGAAATTCCTTCGGGAGTGTCAGAAATTCATTTGCTGTTTCACAAATCCAATGCTATGTCTTATGTTGGGATCTTTGGATTACCATCGTTCCCAAAGACTCAGAGCACTCAATGGCAAAGTCTCCCTATTGTCTCTGAAGTTGCTTGGTGTGTGTTCAATGGCTTAGATAATGTAAGATGAGGTGGTATATTACAGTGGTTATGAGTGTCGGCTTTGAGATCTTAAATACCTTGAAACATATATAATACGTGCCACTTAATAGTTGTGAAACTGAGCAAGTTCTTTATTCTATGCCTTAGTTTCTCCATGTGTTCAAAGTAGATGTTCATAGGACCTACTCATTTGGTTGTAAAAATGAAATGAAATCATCAATAGGTAGCACTTGATGCTCTGTGTGATTAATGATCAGCACTCAGTGGAGACTAACCAATATCATTTCAAGGAGTATTATTATTAGAGTTGCCAGACTAAGCAAATATAAGTAAGGGATTCCCCACTAAACTTGAGTTTCAGATAAACTACAGGTAAATTTTAATATAATTCTGTCCTATGCAATATTGGGAACATACATACACTAAAAAAATTATTCATGGTTGAAATTTTATCTGGCAACATTAATCATAGTGCTGATGATAGTAGGCATTCAATCAGTGGTTTTATTTAAACAGTTTTGTTTGAATATGTAAATGAAACCATGGACTAAAATTTTTGGAAGAGGCTGCATATTGATGTCAATTTTGTTCCATTGGCTAACCTTCAGTCTAATAGTATTCATTTTTGAGAATAGGTAGAAATTATTCATTTATTCAGCTAATAGCATAGAACTTACTAGGTTCCTGTGTTTGTTGGTACAGTGACAAGACATGAAAACAAGAAAAAAATGCCAATACATTGTGATATAGATCTAAATTACAAGTCAATATAAGACTCCAAATCAGTAGGGTATAGATACTGACCGAGTGAAGGCTCCACATACCATGTGCTGCCAGTCTTTGAGCAACATCCAGCAAATAATGTCCCAGGTATTGTTCCATGGATGATATGGGTCTACAATGCTGAAGCCCAAACAGGTAGATGATGTAATAATCACACAAATAAATGTGAAATTATAACTGTTGTAAGTACCTTGAGGAGGGGTAGGTAAATGGTACTATAATTAAAGCATATATTAAGAAGTTTGGACCTCCTTGGAGAAGTCAGGGAAAGCTTCTCTGAAGAAATAACAACACAGTTGAGATCTGAAGGATAAGAAGGAGTTAACTAGAAGAGAGAGATAAAAGAACACCATTCTAGGCAGAGAGAATAGCAAGCACAAAGATCCCACAGTGGGAGGGAGCAGGATGTTCAATGGAACAAAAAGAGAATCAGTGCAGCCAGAAGGCTAGAAAGGGAAGGGAAGAGGCTAAAAATGTAGGGAGTGGCCAACCCACCTAGTTCTCAAGATTTCAGTATTTATCCTAACTGCCTATGAAATAATTTAAGTAGGATGGAGAGAAAGGATAGACAATGTGTTTTAAAACATTCTGGTTGTTTTGTGGAGCATGGCTTGGAGGACCTAATTGTAACTCTGAGTGGAATCAACAGAAACTTTTCCCTACAGTAATGGAATTAAAGACGTCTTGGAGAATGTTAAATGATGAGAAAGAACAGGGCACAAAGGGGATAAAAATATCTGCTGCAAATCCTGAACCAGGGGGTATGCGTGTGTGATTGGAAGAGAGGTTCATTCAATGGAGTATCAGAAGATGTTTGTAATGGTGGAAGTGACAGAGGAAGGAATTAAAGAACCAACAAAAAGTACCTTGTAAACAAAGATGAGATGGCCAGATTAACCCTATAATTAATGAGTTGTTACTGAAGGTTTTTAGTAGAAACAGAATATTAAGAGAGTATTGGGTTTTCTTTCAAGATTTGTATAATACCATGAATATATCATCTAGGCTAAGAGATTATAGATTCGAAGCCATGAGACTAGTTAAACATTAATATAGCACATTAGTATGAAGATGTAAAGGTGTGATTTAAAGACTTAGTTTTGGAGGGAATAGCAGCAGGAAGACAACCCAGTGAAAACAATAATGAAGAAGTAAAGAGTGAGGTTGGAAATGAACGGCAGTCCTGTGTTAGGCTCAAGGGAGTGAAGAAGAAGTTCAAGGAAGTGGATTTCAAATACTGCAATTTCTTAACTAAGAAAGGTAGAAAGAAGCCGTTTCCAAGGTTTATCAGTCAGTTTTTCTTAGGTTATGCTGAGGTAATAAACTCAAAGCCTCTGTTGTGTGCAACAGCAAATGTTCATCTCTCAGGTTATAGGTAGGTGGTGGGTTGACTGTGGCTCTCTGCTGCAAATGTCTTCTCTCTCGGTCTGGGCTCAGGAGCAGCCCTATTGAGGACATGCAGTTTACGTGGTAGAGGGAAAAGCATGAAGAAGAATCATGCATTGATCCTTAAAGCTTTTACTGAGAAGTTGCACAAGTACTTTTGTTCAGATTTTATTGGAGAACTTTGATACTGAAAGGAGAAAAATATAATCTTATAGGGAAGGGCAGTAAATAAATATTTATTCACAATGATCATCAAGAATAGAAACAATCAAAATGTGTATCAACTAGTGAATGGAAAAACATATTGTGGTACATCCATGCAATAAAATAATGCCCAGGAATAAAAAAAAAATATCGGCAAACTACTTACCAGTGATACATGCAACAACATGGATGAATATCAAAGATATTATACTAAGTGAAAGAAACCAGATTTAATGGTTACAGACCACATTATTTCATTTCTATGACATTCTGAAAAAGACAAAGCTTAGAAAGCAGAGCGGTGGTTGGCAGAGACTGGTGGGGGGAGGGAATATTAACTACAAGTAGAAACAAGGGAATTTTTTTTTTTAAGATTTTATTTATTTATTTGACAGAGAGAGACACAGCGAGAGAGGGAACACAAGCAGGGGGAGTGGGAAAGGGAGAAGTAGGCTTCCCGCTGAGCAGGGAGACCGATTCAGGGCTCGATCCCAGGACCCTGGGATCATGACCTGAGCCAAAGGCAGACACTCAACGACTGAGCCACCCAGGCACCCCAGAAACAAGGGAATTTTGGAAGGACAACAGGAATATTCTATATTTTAACTGTGATGGTGGTTACACAACTGTATATGTTTGTCAAATATATCCCTAAAAAGAAAAATTTTATTTTGCATAAATTATGCCTTAATATACATGAGTTAAAAGGGAACCATATTTACTTCATAAATTATAACTTCATACTTAAATTGCTTAATACACACTTAAAGACTAATTCATACCTAAAAAATATGTAACCAAATTAATAGAGACTGAGCAACTTAACTATTCATTTATATATAGTCTTTGGGGAAGGGCACTAATTCATAAATTTAGATACAGCTTCTGATAATTACAACTAAATATTAAATTTTACAAATAACAAATTTAATTTTAATTTTTATTTTGAGGAAATAACCTTCAATATATAATGCCTATCTTGGAGTTTATGGCTTATATGTTTTACAAGAGAAGTAGGCCTCAATAAAGAATTATGAAATGCTTTTGAGTCATTCCCATTCCCTAAGAAATACTGCATAATCTAAATAAGGAATGTACATTTTAATGGGCATAATATTTTAATTTGTTAGTTGCACAAAACTGTGTTCTGGCAGTTTATAAATCATGTAAACATGTGCAAATTCAACTGAAATGCATTATTCAAAAATGAATAATTGTCCAGAAAGATGAGTGGAGAAAAAAGAATGAAATATAATCTCTCTCTCCTCTCTCTCTTTCTCTCTCTCTGCTTCTCACTTCAAGATAGCATAGTAAATACAGAAAAAGAAGGAAGGGATTACTTTGTTATTTCCACTAATGATCCAGTAAATAGTAAAAAAATAAGCTATAATAGCATGGGGCTAAATAATTTAAATTTTTGTTTCTGTCCAGAGTAGTCTTGCATGATTAAAGTAATTCAGTTGAAGAACTGGTGAATTAAGATAAATAGCCAGATTAAGTTTTGACTAAATATTTTAAAACAAAACCCAATCACATTGTTTGCCTATGGGTATTTTCTGGGAAGGTGATGGGAGGTTAGATTTATCAAGGATCGTTATGTGTTAGACACTTGTACTGTGAGGTATTAGACATTCTCATGCGGTCTGATCTACTAAGGATCTTTTTACATAAAGAGCTTATTGCAAGTCATATTTCTTAATCTTTCCTTGTGAACCTCAAGATAGCAGAGTATCATTACTCTACCATCATTGAGAGCAATGATGCACACATCACTCCAGTCTTCCCAGGTAACTTTATTTGATTGCTCCATGAGGTTGACATCATCAGTTCTACTCTCTTGATTACTAAAGACAGTAGACAGTCAGAGGGGATGCATTTTATACTCTGGCTTCCCTATCTTGTGTCTATAATCTTGTGTAAGATTTTGGTGGGAAGAATCTTGTTCTGTTTGAAAACTGAATCTAAACTGGATTTGCTATTGATGCAGCATCATGACACTTCCTGTCTATTAAACATTCCTGAGGCAGCTTTAATAAGAAATATTGCCAGCCACTTCTTACCTAATAGTGTGTACATTAGAAAGGCACTATATTATATTTCTCACTTCCTAAATCACAAATGCTTTGAGGACCAAAGGAGTTGATAAGAAAGACATATAGAGTCATCAAGTATATACTTTTATCCAAATATTCATCTATCCTCTCAAAAAAATCAATAGCAAAAAAAAAAAAGATCAACTTTCACAAAAAGTGAGTAATGAGATATATTTAAGGGCCTCCAGTCCTGTTTGGTATGTTCCATTCTGCCCGCAAATACAGACTCACGTTTCTTCTCAGTAATAAATGATTTATAATCCATCAGCATACAGATATCCTGGGAATATGTGGGCAGTCAACCTCATGGAACAATCAAATAAGGTTACCTGGGAAGACTGGAGTGATGTGTGCATCATTGCTCTCAATCACTCCAAGCTTAAGTTGACAACAGGCAAGGGAGGTATTTCCATCATGTAATGATGACAGATGGCTGAAGGTGGGTTCCTTGTCTAGCATAGCTCCTGAGTATTAGACTAGCCTTCCTTTAGGTCTTTGTCCCTACATCCTTGCTCCAGGAATTTCTGAAAGCAGATCCACTTAGAAGACCATGCTTAGAGGCATTTGACCTTTGGTTTCTGCACTCTTCTAATGAGTCTTCCCAACTTCCCAGTATCCCCAAGAATTTTCACCTACACTCTTTCACTCTCTCATAAATAAATACACACATTGTTTTTCTGCTCCTTTTTTCTCTCATAATAGGACTATCAGACTCTTGGAGAAGAGCATGATCATCTGTTAGAACAGAACCAAAATCCATTAGCATTAAAAACAATTATTTAGCTTGCCTTAAGGACAGACAGAACTTTGCCTTAAGAAACCTAAAATTCATGCCTGGCCTAATTCTTATAACCAGGAAAGGGAGATGCTTCATTTTAACCCCTGGAAGCAGGACCCCCAAAGGAGAGATTGAATGACTCCTGTCAATGTAATGCAATGTTCTGAAATTTCATATCAAAGACACAAGTTGAAGCTTTATATATTGTTACAAATTAAAGAAAGACTTAATTCACATTCCTTTTAAATTGTTTCATTCTGCTGTGTTCCTTTATTCCTCTTCTTTTCCCATCCTGTTGCATATTTATATTAAGTATATTCATGAAGCAGTTTAGAAAAAAAGTATTAAAATCCCAGGTCAAAAGGAAAAAATAAAGAAAAGCATTTACTGATTTCCTCTTTACTCCAAAAAGACGAAAGACTGTAGAATTTTTCAACAGCCACTATAAAATGTCCAAATGCTCACCCTGGTATGGAGGCAGCAAGCTAGAGCTGAAAGAATACTAGATTAGAAATATTGTACTATTTTTATGACTTGGTCAAGTTTCTCAGTTTCTTTGTTCTCAGGTCCTTCATCTGAAGATGAAAATGAAATAACTATCCTGACATTACGGTTATAACAATCTGTGAACCTACCCCATTCCCAGCTTTTTCTTCCCCTTAAGCATTATAACAGTCTGACGATATGTAAAAATCACTCCTATTTATTGACTTCAGACAACAAAAATGTTGTGCTAATGAGAGTTACACCTGTTCCCTTTACCCAGCCAACTACTCACATGCTTACACTTGGACAGAATTCTCTAATGTCAGGTAATCCCATACTAGGTACTTCACAGTAATGATGAAATAAGCAGTAACATACACACGCAAACACAGAAATTTACTTGCCTGCATTTTATGCATACGATACAGTGTTCGCCATTGGCCTCCTGCCACCTTCTTCTACCCTATCAAGGCTGCCTTCTTCTTATTTGTTCTTAAAAAGGTGTGGATGATTATAGATTTGCAGAATATTAGTATTTTAGTGGTATGTGTATTTTAAAAGAGAACAAAGATGGAACTTTAACCTTGAAATGTCAACTATCAGCTATGGATGAAGGAGATTTCAGAAGCATCACTCTTTGCTACCTCTGAAGTCATTGAATGACAATTCTGTTGGCAGAAATGTCAATGTGTTAAATGTGACCCTTGCACAAAACGAGAGCAGAACAGGGTCCAAAGGCAGCATGCAAAAGTCCAGGGAAATATGTGTTGAAAGAATATATATATATATTTCTACAAAATACGGAGGAAAAATCGATCTGTCAAAATGTTCATTATGGGATTATTTGCTAAAAAACAAAAGAAGAGAAAAAAGAAACCAAGAAACTATAACAACCTCCCAAAAATAGTTTGTCATTAGCTATTCAGGGAAGATAATTCAGTCCTCAAAGATTATGGTTATAAAAACCAAAGAGGAACATTTAAACATTTGTTTATATGTTTAAAAAGTAGTTTTCAAAATTTGATGTATACCATCTAAAAAAGCCCTTTCTAGAATGTGCAGAAGGAATAGTTGTCTATTCCATTTTGTATACCCCAAATCCTTGGCATCTTAAACTGTATCTGGCACATAGTAGGTGCTCGATAAATATTGTGTGAATTAGTTGATGAATACTTAAAGCAAATATTGGAAGAAAATATACAAATTAATGTGACAATGATTCTACATTGTAATAGTGAATTACGGGTACATTTTTCCTAATTTTCTGAACATTTCCCTCCCCTTTTCCACCATGCTGTCCACATATATATCCTGTTGATATGCAGGAATACATATTTTTATTCTCTTTCTACCCCAGGACATGTCAATTTATGCTTACAGCTGGACAAAAGAGAGAACTCTATAAAGAAGAAGATTAGAAATAAACAGATTGCATTTTTTGAAAAACAAAAATCAAGACATAATGTGGTATGTACTTTGTGTAGCTACAGTCCTGTCTACATCCAGGGATAGCAACATAGCACAAAAATGATTTTTCTGCGTTTCAGTCATGAGCTAGTTTTTCCATTGTACATTTATTCCACAGCTAATAAAGCCGAGCAATTCTACTTGTTTTTAATGTTCTGCCAATGAACATACTGCTAAGAACAATAAGTATGAAATAAATTCTCATATTTTTTCAGAGAGAATTCGTCTTTTACCATGAAGTTTCGCCAAGTCAGGCAAATGAAACCTAGACAATAAAGCTTCAATTAGACATGCTGCAGTACGGACTTACACACAGAGTCTCTGAGCAGATTGCAGTTACAGAAATCAGTAGATACTATAACAATACGCATTAGCCTCTGATTTTAGTCTGGTTTTAGTAGTATGTGAGGTCTGGGACAGAACTGCACTGGGTTCAAACTCAAAATTGCAACCTGGTACATAATTTGATGCATATATTTGCAGACGCTTTTCTGTCCCAGACTTATTTATCCATCCATTCATTCAATCCACTACTTCAAGACATGCTTATTTAAGTTCCATCACTTACTAGTTGAGTTGCTTATTAGCTGAGTTAACTATTATT
The DNA here is from genome assembly GCF_002201575.2 of Neomonachus schauinslandi. Classification (NCBI taxonomy): domain Eukaryota; kingdom Metazoa; phylum Chordata; class Mammalia; order Carnivora; family Phocidae; genus Neomonachus; species Neomonachus schauinslandi. The sequence goes on along the minus strand of NC_058403.1, from coordinate 38,571,332 downwards.
ATTAGAATATCTTAAATGAGTTGCTAAATATTTTTGGCATCAGCTTCCTCATATGTAAAGTACAGATAATATTTGTAGCCATCATATGGTAGTTGCTGGGATTAAGTTAACACATGCAGTGTTTGAAAAGTCCTGGCATGTGATAAGACCTCAGTAAGTGATAGCTCCTTTTACTGAGTCTCATGCACTGTGCTAGAAATTGAAAGTATGGTGATGAAAAATTAGGATTAGTTCTGGTTCGTGGCAGCTTATAATCCAGTGGGTTTCATTACAAGACAATTCTATATGGACCTCTAATGTATCTTGTGAGCAAAAGCACTGACAGCCTTTTGTTCTGATTCTATTTTCAAAGATGTTTATGTACAGAACCACCTTGGGACAGAGATATGTCCCCATCCAAAGCAGAGGGAGACATTATTGTCCATTATAAAAGAATTAATGCCTCTCTCTAGGACAAAGTGTGGGCAGGCTTGCTTGCAGCCAATTCCGAAAGACTGACATTTTCTAAATTTAGGGTTCCTTTTCTGTAATGTAACCCATTACATGCGCATATGTCACCTGGACCTCATCATTCCTCCTTGTAGGAATTGAGACTCAGGCAAATGCTGATATTTTGGCTGCAGCTATTGCTGTGAATAATAAACTGTCCTTTGTTTCTGATCCAGGAGTCTTTTGTCTTCTGCTAGCATCCAAGCTAACTTGTTAACTTGCAAGTTGGATAAAATCTCAAATTCTTCACAATTCCTGACAATCATTAGGTGAATTATCAGAAATGAAAAGCATATCTGTCTAAACACAAAAATGCACATATACATATACAAACATATTCTTCTCATGTATATAGAAAAAATAAGGATAGCTAGATATTATAGCAACAGGAACATTATACCGTAGGATGTGGTGGTAGCAATATTCTACTCATTTATTAAATTGACACTAAAAACATTAGAATGGGAAGCAAACATGAAAATCACCTAATCAAATCTGCTGGCCAATACTGAGAGGTCATGCTGATCTTGCCTACCACTTTTTCTCCAGGGCACGGTAGACTAAATGGGGCAGTGTATGCACTCACCAAATATAAAGCTTAATAAATGCATAAATAATTTATGAACACATTTGTTAATATATGTATACTCTTTGCTGCTTAACAATTTCCAAAATAGGGTAGTACTTTTGCATGGGAAATTCTGTCCTTTGCTGAACTCCTTTCTTTGGAAGTTCTTCCTTACTGTATTAATCAAGCTAGGAGAGAGTATTCTGTGATAACATAAAAACTACAAGATATTAGTGAATGACATTACTTAATAAAAAGTTTATTTCTTTTTCACATCATCATTCAATATGGGTCAGGAAGCTTGCCTTCCTGGTGGCTTTCTCTTCTAAGTGATATCTCAGGAATTGGGGTTTTTCTATACTGTTACTCTATGCAGGAGTAAAATGAAAATGGCAGAATTGCCTCTGGTATACTTAATTTGAACTAAAATTTGATTCTTTCAAAATTAATTCATTGATTCTAAGTCTTCCCTTAGACCAAAACACAACAAATGTTTACTCTTTTCCACATGATATGATAGACATTCAAATATTTATTTCCCCTTAATCTTTATTTTTCCTAGGCTAAATGGTCATAATTCCTATAATCAGCCCACAATGAAATCATTCTCAAATACCTTACCGTGCTGATTATTTTCCTATGTCATCCCCTACATTGTCAATAACATTTAAAGAGAACTGCTAAGAACTGAATACAGTACCTTCGATTTGTCAGACAAACATAGATGAAGTGAGCCTAATTTCCCGTGATCTAAATTCTAGAGAATCCAACACCTCTGGCCTTACGCATTATCTCATGAGAATTATAGGACACCAGGAAGGACAATATTTTTCAGTATTAACTGATGCTAGCCATACCTCATTCCATGTTAGCCTGTCACCTCTCCTCCAATTAGGCCAGTAGACTTCACACAGGCATTGCCTCAAGGGAGAGTGGCAACTATGGAAACTAGAGAAAAAATTCCTGGCTTTTAAGCTTTAAAAAAAAAAAAAAGCCACACAAGAATACCTGAAGATCAAGTTTTTCCTGCCTTTGAAGAGATAATAGTTCTCTGGGCTGGAAGAAATAGGGAGGGGTTACAGAGGAAGCTAGAGAGTTGGACTCTGGGGGAGGCAGAGGAGAGCAGTTTTCTGCACCCTGTCCTCTTCCTTTCACCCTCACCTTTCCAGTTGGTCCTGAAAAGGGAGGAGGAACAATAAAAGTCAGTCCTAAATGAAATTTGAAAGGATACAATACCTGTGTCTCTGCCCTTTGTCTGACATGCTGAGGGGCAGCAGCCTCCCAAGAATGTCACCATTGCATGGGAAATGGGTAGAGGCAGCTTTGTGGGGAGTCAAGACCAAGAACTGAAGAAACCATGGCCTCCCCTCCACAGCAGAACCGCCCCCCCGCCCCATAACCTCACACCATTTTGGGAGAAGGGGAAAATCTGAAATGTCCACCTTAACCTGAAATCATGAGTGTACCCAGAAAAAGTTGAGAAAACCTGTCAGTGACTGAGTTTACTGTATTTGACTGAGATTACCTTTTCTGCCTTTAGGAAGACTGAATGCTCTAACAGGGAATAAGTTGTGGTTTAGAAAAATACTATCAACTCTTTAGCATTTCCAAGGACACAACCTAAAAATATTCTGACAACTGCAGATGGTTTGCTTACGAATGGGAAAGGTCCTGGATTTGGATTTAGAAGATCTAAGTGTAAATTACCACCTCTATGTATTTGGCCCCTTTAGAGCTTCCCTCTTAGCAACAGTGTCATCATGAAAAAACATATTCTGATTTTCTTATAACAGAATGAGGATATTAAGTGAGCTAAATGCCTGCAAAATGGTTTTGTGATATTTAAATTGTCAAAAATATATCACCATTAGTCTATTTCTACCAGCTGGTTGTGGGTCTTAAAATTATGCTAGGTTAAATGTAAGTGGTTTGATATAACATGTTGTTATTGAGTATAGAGAGGCACTCTTGTTCAGTGCTTCTCAAATTTTAATGTGCATAGGAATCACCTGGCAGATCTTATCAAAATGTAGATTCAGATTCAGCCCCAGGTTTGGGCTGGGGCCTGAGATTTTCTACTTCTAACAAGTTTGTAGACAATAATTCCGCTGGACTATAGACCACACTTTGAGAAACAGTGCTGTAGTTAACGACCAGTTTTTGAACATTTCCCGAGCTTGAAGCAACAATTAATATTCAATATTGCACCTCATACTGCCTCAGAATAGTTCCCAGATTTCTTTATCTCTCCCATCTGTTCATATCAAGTTCCTCATCTTCTCAGCATATCTGAAATAGGTGATGTCATGACCTGATTATCAAATGCTCTGAAATTTCTTTTAGGGTTTTTTTTTTTTTTTTTTTTTAGTATTTGTTATTATCCATAAAGAACATGGTGTGCTTCCAGGGAAAGTCTAAACAAATAGTTCAGTCCTTGAGAATTTATGAGATTTAATCCCACAAAGTTGGCAGCAGACATACCATTATTTCAGTTATTCACTTTTTTAAAAAGATTTTATTTATTTATTTGACAGAGTGAGACACAGCGAGAGAGGGAACACAAGCAGGGGGAGTGGGAGAAGGAGAAGCAGGCTTCCCGCGGAGCAGGGATCCTGATGTGGGGCTCGATCCCAGGACCCTGGGATCATGACCTGAGCCGAAGGCAGACGCTCAACGACTGAGCCACCCAGGCGCCCCTCAGTTATTCACTTTTAAGAAATGAACAGAATTTATATTTGGATATTATAAGTAAGAAAATGAAACAAGTATTAAGGCAATAAAGATACTGTTTTATTTTGTTTGCTTTTACTGTCTCTATCTTTTTGAGATTCCAGGAAGGTGGTGTATGTGGGGGACAGGTTGTTGTCACCATGCTTCTGTCCCTCTGGTGAACACCACTGCTGTCTAGAGTACACAACATCATTGTAGACATTAGAAATGATATTATTTGTTCAACTGCTAAGGAAAAGTTGTAGACAAGAGACTGTAGCTTCCTAGGATAGAATAGGTAAAATCATCCAGAATTGCCAAAATTCCACTTTTTTCAACATCCCTTTTGAGATACAGTATGCACACTGGTTAAGAGCTGGACTGTGGAACCAGATTACCTGGGTGAATAATGGTGAGCAAATCACTGAACCACCTGATGCCTTGATTTCCTAATCTGTATAATAGTGATAATTATTGTGTTTACCTCATGACGCTTTTATGAGAATTAAATGAGTCAATATATATAAAGTGCCAGGCACATGGCAGGCACTACGTAAAGGTTAACTATTGTTACCATTATTATTATCACTACGATTACTTTTACTACTTTATTTCCTTATCCTGATCAAATTTCTGTTATGGTTGGATAACTTTAGGGAATCTATCTCTACCTATACTACCAGGGTGGACTTGATTTTGTAATCTTTTTGGACACTAACCTATGTAGGATGAGTGGCTATAGTTTATTGTCACTGGAGATGATATGAATCTCCTGAAATCTCAATGGATTTTGTGTTTTTCAGTTGTACTACTGTATACTCTATTAAAGAAACTGCTCATATTAAAATCCTTAGAAAATGAAAAAAAAAAAACAACGTGTTTTCAAAAGTATTGAAAATACTCATCACATCCAACATTTTGTCATTATTCTACAGGCAATACAAAAAGAGACAGCGTTTAAAGACATTATTGTCAAAGAAGGGACTGAAAATTAGGCTAAACAATAATGAAAGGTATATTTTCTAGGTAGAGTTCACATAATATATTCTTAGCGTCCGTGTTCTTCCTATTTGGCATTGAAAGAGACCAAAACAAGAACATTATAGATTAACAATTCCACAACATTCGTAGATCACAGAGTGAGTCGTTCAATTGAAATTAACTATAGCAGGCTTACACTGTACTTACTTCTGGTGCTGTGTGAGTCACCAAAGAAATATCTAACTCTGCCATTTCCCCCATGGAATTTATTGCTTTATCTTTTCATAAGGGAGGCAATTACGGTAACTGAAATGATCAGGGCAAAATAAAGAGTAACAATAATAATAATTACATACAATCAAGCCACAAAATATAAGGTGCAGACAGTACAAATTATAATGGTATAAAAGCAGTCAATTTTAAAATGTTAAGATATGCTTCCTAGAAGAGGTGCTACTTATAATGGGCCTTGGAAGTAAGTGGGATTTTGAATGTACTCCAGGCATCTAAAGCCACCGGGATAATAATGTTAAGATAAGCTCCCCAACGATCTCTTTACATGATAAGAATGAAATAGGCTGTTGGGATGCAAATAAATCACTTTCAGGATTTGAAGTACCATGCATACCTCATTTTTGCGTCAAACACAGTGCATGAAAATTTGGCAAAACCAAACAAACAACAAAAAGTGGAGTAATTTTGTTTGTTTGTTTCATAAAAGTTATGGGCCTTCAAAGTGGTCCAAGAAGGTTTCCTTAAATGCAAAACCTCTTTGGTGTTTATTAAACATAAATTACTTACAACACTTGTGATTTACTCTCAATGTGCCAGGTTGACACCTCTTGTACGAAGGGACAGCACAGCCCTCGGTGCCATTGTGTGCCTGGTGATCGTGTGGAGTTGTGTGGCGTAACTTTTCCCCTCCGCTTTCTCTCTTCGGAATGACAGCAACATGGGCCTTTGGCTTCATTAATCCTACAATATTTAAATCAAATTATAAAACAATGTATTAAAAATGAGAAATAAATTCAAACCACATTGTTCTGGCTGTTGTGATTTATTAGTCCAACTGGTCTTTGTCTGTGGCTAGGTAGCCCAACAGGTTAGGATAGAGTGTTAATGATGCCAAGATCAAGGGTTTAATCCTCCATGGCTACTTAGCTTTGTTCCTTCCATGGATAGAACCGTACCCACACCCAGGCCACACTTCATGTGATTGTATTCCACTTGTCAGAGGCTGACAGAGACAAGGTAGTTAAATTAGCCCAGATCAACCACGACTACCAGGAAAACCAGCGAAGAAACAGACAAGGAACTCAAGGTACACAATGAACTGTCTGTCATTATCTTCCATGAGGACAAATGATTCTATTTCATGATGCAATACGTACGCTTTGCTGATTTTTTTAATACAGGCTAAGAAGTATCTTGATATCTCTTCATCTCTTCTCACTGTTTCCCAACTTCGATTCCTCTATTATTCAATCTCTGTAAAATACACTAGATCAGGCGTACTCTGAAATCCTACAATTCCAGGCAAAATTAATTAAAACGAAACAAAACAAACCTCTGCAAAGAGAGCATGTTGACTGTCTCAGGAATACGTCCTAAGTGGTATATAGAGGTACTAAGAGAGGGTCATGGCAAACCTCCCATGTCAGAACTTAGGAAGCAGGTGATGCCATTTGCTATGTGTCGCTGCCAGATCAACCGGAGATATTTAAAATCTCACTTCTTGTAAGCAAAGCAAACTATAAGGATTAGAGATAGCCTCATTATTAATTGCAAATAAGTGAAAATTTATCCTCAGAATCTCTAAGTGAGGTCTTCAACCTATAACTAGCACTGTGTGCTCTAACCTAAAGACATTATAAGATGAGTAACTACATTAGAGAAGGGGCCACTTTACTAGATGTTGAAAGCCATCAGGAAAAAAAAAAAGGTGCCACCTTGACTCAGATACAAATAATACCTCAGATACAAATAATACCTGTAAGAAGCACTAAGAAATTCTTACATAGATGTTTTTAAAAAACAAAGAGAACATGCTATTATGTTCTCACCCATCAAATCTTACCAGGCTGAAAGCAGATGAAATAATGCAAAACATAAGAGGCATGTGCCATGCATAACTCTCACGTGTCTTCTACCCTAGATTGTCCTTGAATTCACAGGACTGGATGGTTGGCTTGTGGTGTTTAGATCAGAACTCTTAAAAAGACCCCCACATTTTGTGGGATATTGAAGAAATTTTCAATAATAATCTGGGCTGCATATGGTTTCATTTGCATTATTTATTGACTTTAGAACTCCATATAAGATACATCTCCACTCCATAAGTCTTGGGTTCTGAGGAATGCTCTGCGTTGGAAGCTAATTTTTGTGAGTTATTTGCATATATAGGTGATTTGAAGATGGATGAGATCACTCAAGATGAGAGGATAGAGTAGGATAAGAAAAAGGCCCAGGACAAAGCAAGTATTGGCAGAGGAAACTGAGAAGGAACAGCCAAAGTGTAAGTAGACAGATTAAGACAGGGGGATGTCATGGAAGGATGTCAAGAAAAGAGAGAATTTTAAGGAGTAATTAATCCTTGATGTGAAAATTTATGAAGCATCAATTAAGATGCAGTTTAAAAATGAACTTTGAGCTTGTTAGCATGATCATTACTGGACTTCAATAAATTTTGGTGGGGTGATGACATAGAAATCTGATTGCAAGTGGAGTCAATAGGGCATGGAAAGGGAGAACATGGAGAAAGTGAATTTGAATTTGAGGGATTTGAGATTGATGGAGAGGATAGGAGGTAAGAGTTGCAAGAGGACATGGGTAAGCATGCTAGAGAAACATGTGAAGTTGCTGAGCATTGAGGAAGGCCCATTTAAGGTAGGTGATCCTAAAGGACAACTGAATAAAGTGGCTTATTGCTTTACATGTGAGTTTTGACTTTCTGTTTTTATAACCATTCCACTGGTATTACTGGCACCCCCCCTAGATCCAGGGTACTCCCCACTGGCCCTCTTCCTAATTATGCCTCTCCTCACAGGTATCTGTAGGGCGAAGGGGACATGCTCACCAAAAGCCCTTCCTTCTAGCTCCTCCTTCCCCATTAAACTATTATATTAGTTTCCAATTGCTGCTGTAACAAATTGCCACAAACTCAGTGACTTAAAACTATGCAAATTTATTATCTTACAACTCTGGAGGTCAGAAGTCCAAAATGATGTAGGCAAGGCTGTGTTCCTTCTGGCAGCTTTAGGGCCCCTGTCTTGCCTTTTGCAGCTTCTAGAGGCTGCCTGTGTTCCTTGGCTCGTTACTCCCTTTCATTTTCACGGTTGTCAATGGCCCATAGAATCTTTCTCACTTCAGATCAACGGGACACAGACTTTTCTGCCTTCTGACTCCTTCTTAAAAAGACCCTTGTGATTACACTGGGCCCACTCAGATAATCCAGGATAATTTTCCTGTCTTAAAATTTACTCATTGGTAGCCTTCATTCCATCAGCAATCTTAGCTCCCTTTTGCTATGTGAAATAAGCATGTTCATAAATTCTAGGGATTAAAGTATAGCATCTTTGGGGGCTGGGGAAGCATTATTCTGCCTAGAACCACCATGTTTCTGTACTTAACACCTGGGAAATCCTTGTGCAGATGACCCAAGCCTATTTCCTATGAGCCATGATTCCTAGAAGGGGCTGCATTATTAGGAGGCTCAGCTTAGGCCAGAGGGTGGGTCAAGAATCAGCTATTTGGTGGACTGAGAGGAGGGTTTAGATACACAGGTTGAGGAATTCACGTGTGTGTATTGCAGATGCCATATGTTTTCTTACACTGGTTCCCCAAGTTAAAGACTAGTCTGGCTGTCATCACTCAAAAAAATAAAAGCTGCTTTCCTTTTTGCCTTATCTTATCCCAAGAGATATTGGGAAAAACCACTTCATGTTACCCCTCTAAATAAAGCTGGTTTGGGGATTTCATGTCACCAAATCCCAGTTGTAAAATTGGGAACATTCTAGGAAAGTTGGTGATTGGGGCCAAAAATACAGTGACTATAAACCCCTGGCTCAGAAGCATTGGGAACATTTAAGGTAATTTTGGTATTCTATTGGAACTGCAGTGGCTGGAACAGAAAAGAGTAAGAGGTTAAACACCAATGGGTAAGATCTAGTTCCACATCAGAGCTGAACCAGAAGGGAGGTGGGACAGTTTGAGAGAAGGAAAAGAAAGGATAAAAGGGTAAAATTTCAGGAACTTTAGCTCTAAGTACAAATAATCAAGTTCCATTTCATTATTATTTTATTCCAAGTAATTGTGACACCTCCACATAATAGACATGACAACAAGTACACCAGTGATCAGATCACATCCTCTGATCTGTGTGACTCACTACTGTTAAATGCAATTGGCCTACATTTTTTCTTCCCCACCCCTTTCTGAAACTCCAAGATGACCAAAGAACGATCTAATCTAAAACCTCTTCTTTCTTTCATGTATGTATATGTTTAAATGGATATATATGAATATGCATGCATATATACATATGTGTGTGTGTGTATAAATAGGCATGGATAGATACGGTATGTATACATATAAATATACATATGAGCTTGTTTATATAGCCTTAGCATAGGGTGATAGGGAGAGAATGGAACCAAGGATCAAGAGACTTGGGATTTTGCTTTTAGTGTGCCTCCAATTCTGTAGGAGACGTGAATCAGACCACGTGTTTGCTTATCACTGAAAGATGTTTTAGACTAGATGATCTTTCTGATTCTTTTCTACTCTAAAACCCTGAACATCTACCTGGGAAGTCAGGTACGTTCCTGACAGGAATTATCTTACGTTCTATTAATGATCAAACAAAGACTCCAGCCCTTGACAAGTTATCTTCCCTCTCTGTCCAGTCCATACTTCTTCTAGATTCTAATTCCGGGCAGAATTTTTCGCTAGTCTCTCATTTTTTCCCCATCAGTACAATTTAGAAATGAAGGAAGGTATCAAAACAAAGATACTTCATTATAGAAAGATTTTGCCAAGCACCTCTACACTTTTGAGTCTGTGGCTTATTAGTATCCAAGTACTACATGTTTGTCATATAATAAATATTTGCAACATACTAAAGGCCATATGGGGAACAAAGAAGATTCAGAAATTGCAGGTATGGATATTTTGGATTTAGTTTTGGCTTTATTTTCTAAGTCAACAGATATATACTGAACATCTTCTAAATGTTAAATATACAAGATATAAATGCTCTCTGCAAATCTAGTGGAGGAGATATATTGAACATGTAATTATATTAAAAACAATGAACTACAGATAATTAAGTTATTTGAAGATACAGTTGGAAGTGTTAAGAGTTTAAAACAGGAGGCTTGCTCTAGAGGAAAGGGTGCCCTTGCAAACTAACTTTTTGGCCTAATTTAGTCACATTCCACTCCAGGTCTAAAAGTTTCTCGTATCGCAAGAGATCTTCTCATTCTAACATACAGTAGAGGGGCGCCTGGGTGGCTCAGTTGTTAAGCATCTGCCTTCGGCTCAGGTCATGATCCCAGGGTGCTGGGATCGAGCCCCGCATCGGGCTCCCTGTTCCTCAGGAAGCCTGCTTCTCCCTCTCTCACTCCCCCTGCTTGTGTTCCCTCTCTCGCCGTCTCTCTTTCTCTCTCTGTCAGATAAATAAATAAAATCTTTGAAAAAAAAATAACATACAGTAGAAATCCTGATACAGGATCTAAAACCATGTTCCATGTTCTGACCTTCACTGATGTGCTTGGATCCTCCATGAGTTTGTAAGCTCCTTGAAGAATTTTTTCTCCTTTTTAAAATACTTTATTCAATGAATGCTTATTAAGCCAAGCATTTATGATTGAGATTCACAGCTAAAAAATCACAGTCCCTGTTCTCAAGTGGCCATGGTCATGTTGGGGGGAAAAAGCAAATAGACAATTTCAAATCACGTAATTGGTATGGTTAGAGCAAGATTCATAGGGTGCTGGCATTGCCGAAAGTAGAGGTGTCAAAGCTGGTCTTCAGTGGATGTTTTGGAAGACGATCCTCTGAAGAACAAAAAGGAATTAGCAAGTGAAAAAGGTAGAGTGTTTTGGTGCAGAAGTTCTGGTCACGCATGAAAAGGGAAGGTCATAGCAGACACCATGCTCTTTCCTGGAAAGGGAGGTCTCAATTCACGTGGCTGAATGGACAGTTACAGAAGATGGTGACATAGGCAGGGACCAGAATTTGAAGGTTAAAAAGTTGGGATTGTGGGGAGCTATTGTAAAAGTTCTTTTTTAAAGAGGGACAAAACATTATTACTCTGTTGGATTTGCAGTGGCTGGGACAGAAAACAGTAAGAGATAAATTGTGTGAAGCATGGATCAGAAGAGGGTTCTACTTGGGGCCTGGAAATCAGGTAGAAGCCTCCTTCAGGAGTCTGGGTGAAAGATGCTGCGTGAACTAAGGGTTATAGCAGCAGAGATAAATAGACGAGGGAAGAGAGTCAGTAGAAGTGTAAAGTTGGGATCGAGTGGACTCAGGTTGGGGCTGTGGGAAAATATTATGATTGAGGTCCCTATGGAACATCTATATGGAACCATCTAGATGGAAGCCAAATAGGTGAATCTGGAACACAGGAAAGGATGACCAGAGGATGTCAGTTTGTGAAAAGACAATGACAACATTTCAAATAAGTTCATATGTCTCATTGATAGGAATACTTCTTCGTTACAAAAAGCCCTTAATAAACATACTTTTAATATTCAATGGATGAAAGAATGAATGAGTGAATTGGAGTTGTTAGGAGTAGCAAAGAGTTCCTGTCAATTACTATAGTTCATGTATTTGAGTGTATAAGTGTGTATATGTGTGAATATATATGTATTTATGTAAATGTGTCTGTGTAGTTATATATGCACACATACACATTCATATCAAGATTAGCATTATATTAATACTGTACATCTCTGTTAGTCTGCTAGGGCTGCCATAACAAAACCACAGGACTGGGTGCCTTGAACAACAGAAATTTACTTTCTGACATCTTTGGAGGCTAAAAGTCCAATATGGGGCTCCTGGGTCGCTCAGATAGTTAAGCGTCTGCCTTTGGCTCTGGTCATGATCCTGGGGTCCCGGGATTGAGCCCCACATGGGGATCCCTGCTCAGCAGAAAGCCTGCCTCTCCCCCTTCCCCTGCTTGTGCTCTCTCTCTGTCAAGTGAATGAATAAAATCTTAAAAAAATAAATAAATAAAAGTCCAATATCAGGTTGCCCTCAAGGTTAGTTTCTAGTTTCTTCCCGGCTTGCAGACTGCACTTTCTCACTGGCTGTCCCAAAGGCTTCCCTCTGTGCCAGCGCAGACAGGGATCCTGTGTCACTTCCTCTTTTATAAGGACACCAGTCCTAGATTAGGATCCCACTGTTAGGACCTCACTTAATCTTAATTCCCTCCTGATAGGCCCTGTCTCCAAACACACAGTGGGGGTTAGACTTCAAACATATGAATTTTGGGGGAACACAATTCAATCCATAACAACATCAGTGTATGTGACATCCAGATCGACTTTTCCTCAGACAAAGGGTAGTCTCTGTGAAAACAAAGAAACTGTTCTGTGTCATAAAAGAGAATCCCTAAATAGAAGGGGAGAGATATACTTGTTAAAGTTCAAAGAGTTTGCTTATTTATAAAGTAATTATAATTATTTTCTACTTTACCCGATTATATAAAAATACAGTTATATTCCTACAAAGAGGAGAGGATTATAAGCCACTTGCAAGTAGATAAACCTTTAATAGCTGAATAGGTTTAATCAGTTGTTATTGTCTATTACTCCATGGAAACCAGGCAGGAAGAGCCAGAAAAGGTTGACGTCCCACAACAATTTCTTATCATGAAGGTGTAAACTTAAAGCGGAGATCACTGGTAGAAAACTGTGTTGCATTCTTGGCATGTGCGCACTTGTAATAAAGTTAACTTTCACTTATGGTTATATTTAACGTAAAGGCTAATCCCAGTTTATTTTGTGCCTGTTCTGTTTTACCTCCCTGCACACTTGGCCTTCGTTTAGCCCTGGCCTCTGCGTTGGTGTTTCCCCCCCCCGAAGCTCCCTGGGGTTGGGCAGTCCCCGCCCTGACAGCCAGGTGACAGAGACCGGGTGGAAAGCCTGAGCTCCGAGGGCGCGGAGCCTCTCGCATACCGTTCCCCTCCCACCATCATCCCACTGCCGGAAGGCGGAGAGGGCTTCAAACTTCGCTCCAATCCGCAGCCGGCCTTCCCCGGGGTCCCCCGCTGGGCTACCCGCCCGCCGCGGACCGAGTTGGAGGAACTTTGCAGAGCTCGGCGTCAGAGCCTGGAGCGGCGAAGTGCTCCCCCTCCTCCCCAGCGCCCCCCTCCCTCTGCCCCCGCCTCCCGGTCCTCGCCCAGGCGCGAGCTCCGGTGATAGGACGAGCCCCGGGCTTGCATTGTGTATATGCAAACCAGAGCCCCGGCTCCCCAGGGCTGCCCAACCCGGCCGGGGCTGCGGCTGCGGCTGGCGCTGCGGTGGGCGCCGCTGTCCTCGCCGGAGCCGGGCACTGTCATGCCCCCGCCGCGCGGCGGGCCGCTGCGTCCCGGAGCCGCTATATAAGCCCAGGCAAGGGGACACTCGGAGGGGCTGAAGATGAAGGTGCCCGCGCATGGGCCCCCACTGATTGCCAACCCCTCCCGAGCCCGCGCCCCGCGCGGAGCCCGCGGCCGCCGAGGACCCGCCTTCGCCGCAGTAGCAGCTGGAGCAGCGACAGAGGAGGCAGCTGCGGCGGTGGCGGCGGCGCCCGTCGCCCGAGCGCGTAGAGCGGCGGCGGCAGCTCGGGGGCCGCCGCTGCCCCGGCTGCCATGAGTTGTGCGGAGGTGATGTATCACCCCCAGCCGTATGGAGCGCCCCAGTATCTGCCCAACCCTGTGGCAGCTGCAACCTGCCCCACAGCTTACTACCACCCGGCGCCCCAACCTGGCCAGCAGGTGAGTCACCGACCGGGCAGCCCTCCGGGGGCGGGGGCGAGGGGCACCGAGAGTATCTGTCTGGGACTCGGGCGACGTCCCGCCGGGACGGGCGGCGCGGAGGATGCTCTGGGACCTGCGGGAGCGCCCTTGAGCAGAGAGGAAAAAAAGGCTTCGGGAAGGGACAAGCAGCCTGGTGGACGGGTGGGGATTCGGTGTGAGGCATTACCTGGCTGGGGGCTTCATTGAGCTGTTGTCACCGGAGCTCAGAGGCTGCTCCTCATAGCCACCTTAGCTCTTTGGGCTCAGTTCTCTGACACTCACCAAGGGCATCTGTCTTAGGAGTATGTGAGTAAACTTCCTTTTAAATCAAATATTTTGTTTTCTTTGGAAAGGTGGAGTGTTTCAGGGTTCTCTTGATTAAGAGGATAAAATGTGTCGCCGACATAGGGGAGGCTACCTGGACAGAGAGCTCATGGAATGACCTTTCTGGAACTTTTATGGAACAGAGGTCTAGTGTAACGTCTGTCAAATGTTACTAGAACTTCTCTGTAGAGTCTGTCTTCTTATGACTGTGACTTAGAGGCAGGAATTGATCCCAAACTTCCTCATTCATTTTTAATTCCATCAAAGCACAGAGATGTTATAGTTCAGCCTAGTGGAAGTGTTTCCCCGTTCAAGAGGTAACCTTGGATCACTGGATGCTGGGTCTTCATCAAGCTGAGAGTGACCGAGAATGCTGTGGATAAAAAGGGTTCTGGAACCAGGGAGATGATACAGTTCCTTTAGAAGGGAGAGTAGGGTGTGGGGGAATTTAGCACTAGGTACCCCTGGACATTCCTCTCTGGACACCAACAGAATGTGTGTCAGGCCTTAGTTAGTGCTACAGAGAACACATATGTGAGTATGTGGCACTAGCTTGTACCAAAGTAAGGTCCTCAGGCTCTGGGAATTAGGGAATTAGGGTTGAGTTGGTGAGATTTAAAAAATACAATTTATGCACTCCGGAAATTACCATCCACAGAATTTACTGATTGGGTTTTTAAAAATTTCTTAGGAACCATATGTTTTATTGTGGTCTTGAGGGTTTGGCTCTTTATTATAATTTACATAATTAATTTTGATTTCTGTATTCCCTTTACCTGTTTCTTTGCTAGATTTGTAGGGCTACTCTTCGGAAAGAAATCGTAACTTCAGTGTAGAATTTAGGGACTGTAAAATTCAGCTGATTCTGGAGCACATGCCCCAGAGTTATCTGCAGAACAATATAAGCTTAACAGGATCAAGTAGGGCAAAAGAGAAAGGAACCCCATTTTATTGCTATCATTTATTTATTTATTTTTTAATATTCAGGAGCTTTAGCATTTGAAAACAAGATTACTTTTAGGAAAGAGAATGGGAAAGCATTTTGTAATTTGTGGTCAATGGTGATAGATTTAAAACCTTTTGGTTATGCTGTTTGCTTTTCTTTGATTTTAAATATAAAAGATATAAGTACTGGAGAAAACCAATTGGTACAAATTAGACAAGTGAGGCAAAGAGATACTGGATATCATTTTTATGTGTTTTATAAACACTCAGTCCCAGATGAACCACCCTATTTCCTCCCTTCTTTTCCTCCATCTCAGAGACTGTGGAGGCTCTCAATTGTCAATTGGAATGTGGACAAGCAACAGACTCAGAATTACTAAGCATACAGGAAAGTATTTTTCCCCTTAAAAAATAACTTGAACTATAGAAGTTATGAATAGGGTTTTGTTCTATAGAACTGTGAAAATAATTCCATTAATATATGACTCTGTGGTGGAGGTTAGGCTTATAATACTCTTGAACTAGAAAATGAAATTCAGTATCAGAAAAATTATAAATTACTGATCATAAAATTCAGTTTTCAGTAAGAAATAACTCTAGTACTCTAACTTGTGTAATAGTGCTGCAACTCAATCCCCAAATATCATTCTTTTGCTGAGACCATCAACAAACTGAAGAATGAGGTTTCTTTTCACCTGAATTGTCCACATTGACAAGTTGCACATATTAGTAAATGTCACCTTCACTACACTATAGGTTTCCGTAGGTATCGTTCAAGTAGGTAATTGGCTGACTCAACTTTAAGAACTTAGCTGAGAGGTGTGCTTGGAAATTTTCATGTTACTTTTACTAAAATGGCTTGTTGGAGGTTACTTTTTCTGATGTTGTTAAGTAAAGAAATAGACTATAACTGGCTAGCGAAATAAAGAGACTTGATAGTGTAACTACTGTTCTTTTACTGTCAGGAGTTTATTTTGATGACCTATATTTTCTATTGGAAAAAAGTAAATCAGGAAATTCTTATCAGGCTGACAGCATTTTTAGACTATGTGGTGCGTGGGTGAAGTGGGACTAATATTGACTTGGCTGGCCCTAATGCAGTCATCCGAGAATACATATTTTGGTTGTTTTTTACATTCCATAAGGTTTTATCATTATTATCCATGAAGATTGTTTTCTCCGTCCATGGGAAGTGATCCCTAATAGCATCTTGCCTGGGAGACAAAAATAAAGGCTACCACTCCTACTGCATTTGAAAAATTGATTTGTTGAGCACAAAAAAAGAAAAGCAGAAGACGTGATAGAGTTATAAAGAAAGTTTCACGGTCATTGATAAAATGTTAGAAAAAAACCCAAGCTTTTCAGCTTTGTATTGCTTCTGTAATCAGTTGTAGTGGTGTATCTTTGAGCCCTCAAATCCATATAGCTCAGAAGTCCTTGTAAGTTAGTATAGCATAATAGTCTATTATGATGGATTTTATCCAAAGGTGTATTTTTCCTCTCCATGTATGATCATATAGCCGAAAATTATTTTTGAAATAATAGAATATCATCCTCCAGGCATGTGTACTCTGCTTTATCCTTAAAAACACGGATGTGCACTTGAAATTTTAAATTCAGATTTTCGTCAAGCATATTATGCATTGTACGTGGGTAATAGGTTGGTGTCTTAAAAACACAGTTAACTGCATATATATCGGGCGGCACTATGTGAATCAAAGTAATTTGTAAATATGTCTGCAGAGTAAATTTTATAGTCCCTGACATTAATTCCTAGAAGTTGCTTGGCTGTGAGTAAATCTTCCAGTGTGCTTTATCCAGCCAGGATTTGCTGAGAGATGCTAAGCTCCCTGGTCCACATGCCCACCATCTCTTTAACATCTCCTCAAGAGAACTCTTGACTCAGTCTCTCAGCCCATGCTCCGGAGGCATGATGACACTGCAGAACGTGTCCAGAAAGGAATGTGCTTGCATTCTAACAGTGACAGTAGGAACTAAGAAAAACAAATTTCCAAATATGTGTCAGGAAAAATTGAGGGAAATGACATGAAATCATAGATTCCCTTCATACCTGGGGGACTTCTCATCTTCAATGTAGACAGTCTGTTATTGTCTAAATCTGCCTCCCCCCTCCATTTACTCATAATGTCAACACTAGAAAATTACGTAAAGCTTTCAGAATCGTGTCGTTTATAGATGAGGTGGTGAAAGCAGAAAAAAAAAAAAAGATCGCCAGTTTTCTAATTGTGCATAGGGGCTTTTAACAATTACACTCTGGGTTTCATATAAGTTAGAGCATATTTACTCAGTCCTCTTCAAGGGGGACAGCTGGGCGAATCTGCCTGCATGCTTTCACCTAAAAGAATTAAGTGCTCCTAGGAGGTAGAACTCCAGTTATAAGTTTGTAAGGAGTTTGTTTGTTTGTTTGTTTTTTCCAAACTATTTCTCTGGACTTTGGCGCCTTGGTTAGGTCATAGAATGCTCTCTAATAAACACCCTGAAAAAACATACTTCAATCCCTCCTTTTGCAAATGGGAGAATGGATGCTCACAGGGCTCACGTGGCTAGCCAAAGATTTCAAAGCTAATTGGTGACAAAATTAGGACCATCAGAAGCCATGCTCCCCAACGTAGCATCTTTCCACCATGCCATGCAGTCTCCGAAGCTTTTTCCTTTTTTTTTTTTTTCTTTTTGCTATTGCACAATAGGCTTATTTTTTTCTTTAGTGCTCCAAATCAACTTTTTGATAAAGAAGATTAATATGCAGTGGATTCTTTGGCCTTGGAGCTTGAAATTCTTTCCAAGTCCTTGGTAGTGTACTTTTTTAGTTTAGGCATTCCAAAGTCCTTTTGAAAGCATTTGTATTATGCTAATGACTTTTGCTATCCATTCTGCATCCTTCGTTGATGAGGCAGAATATCCACTTAGCAAATGAACGTTTATTTATTTTAAAATAATCTTCAGGAAGTGGTATTAACAGTCAGCTTTAAGTGCCTCATATATTACTGTTATTCCAATGTAAGTTTAGATTCATTAAACGGAAAGAACACAATTATATCCTAAATAGTCTCAATATACAGCCAACTTATTTAAGGTGGAGGATCCAATTTTCTTGCAACTGTAAGCAAGGACTTAAGTGGACTTATAAGAATTCATACAGGACTTCTTTGAGAAAGAACAGCCCCTATAATTCCACACTACACAAATTAACTTGACTGCAGAGACTTAGAAGCTTAAAGTGCCCCAGAGTTTTATGCTCCCAATAACTTTCCAGCCAGAAAATTCAAAGCTGGAGAAAAAAAAAATTAAACTTTAAAATAACTAAACTAAACTGTTGTCTCTGGCAGTCAACCAGAAGAGAGATTACAATAACGATAGAAAGGGAAGGCTTGGAATCAGTAAAATCATGCATGGTGGAGATTTGTTCACCAGGAAACCAAATGCCCGGACAAGAAGACACTCTTTGTTTTGGACCAATGCAAGGAAGTTTTAGTTCACCTCGCACTTAATAAAGTCTCCCATCCCATGAAGTTGGGGATGGCAGGGACATGTGCCACACCAAAGGAAATAAGGGTGTTCAGAGGGTAGAAGCTTGCCATTGTGCACAGTGACTCTGGGTTATTGCAGCAAAGATGCTGAGCTGATCCCTTTGGGTAGTATATATATTTCTGTCTTGTTACCCTTCTGTGCAAAGGGAATGTTCAATGAGACTAAAAATATTATGCTCAGGATGCTCAGGGCAGAGCCTAAAGCAAACTTGTGCACCAGACTTCCTGTCTGTCATTTTAAAACTTGGGTGGTAAAGTTGGATCCCATTCCCGTAGGCCCTGTTTCCAGCTAGCTTTTTTTTTAAAAAAATCCCAAACTAATTCATCCAGTAATAGATAATAATTTAAGGTATTATCTCCAGAAAAATATTTTCATTTAAGAAACAAAAGCTGTCTGATACTTGAATTTCAGGTTCTGGCAGACACAGTGAAGGAAATAATTTTGGGCAAAACTCTGCCCCAAATCCTTCAAAAAGCACCTCTTTAAGCAGCTGGTTTTCTGCTTTAACTATTCATTTAGGAAGACCCGACAGTGCCTTGAACCAGTAGACCCAAACATCTGCTGCTAAAAATGAGTCATATATGCCATATTTATAGATATCTCAGTGGATACCAGATTTATGCCAATAATTTAAAAGTGTGGTCTGACCTGGGGTAACCGAACTATTTTTCATTCATCTTGTGCTTTAGTAGAGGGGAAGAAAAAGGAAGAAAAGAAAGGAAGAATGACCTAAAGTAAACAGGTGTCCTTTTCTCTTAGAACGCTAATGTTTTAGTCTGCCAAAACACTTGTCCTCGGTGGGTAGAGCGAAGGGTGAGGTGGGTGAAGGATGCATCCTTTCTTGTTACTATGAAGATAGATAAAGGAGATACCAAAGGTAACTCTTAGGAATTGGGCTAGATGACCCGTCTCTAGGAATGAATTAGTCTTCAATGGTCTGTAGGGTATTTTTGGCTGGTGTCCTGCAAAATCAGAAGAGGCGGCCAATGTAAGAAACAAAATTAAGTGTGAATTTGTCTAGAGCTCTAGCATGCTGCTTATTAGGATATAGAGTTGGATGAGACCTCTGATATAATCAAGTCTCAAAATTCCTCATTTTCAGAAGAGGAAGCTGAAGGCCAGATGGTTTGGCGACTTTACCCAGACTCATGGACTCATTTTGGTCAAATCCTCATTCCTATTCCCATTCTCTTTCTATCGTGGTCCCTTCCCGTCTGGACTTCTTTGGAAACAAGGAAACAATAATTTACCTAATGTTACCTTCTTGCTTTTCTTATTTTAAAAATTTTAAGTATTAGCTCCTTGGAGAAATTGGACAATTAGCCATAGGGATAAACTGTGAGGTTCTCTTTATTTACTATTGGCCTTCCAACTAACTATGAGCAGCTTGAGTTTAATGATGGGCTATGACTCTCATCTTTGTGGCTCCATGTCTTTGCACAATTACTGATAGAAAAGAAGAATTAATTGGCGATTTGATGAATAACAGATGAATTTTTAAAAATGAAGTCATACCCTATGTCTAGTAATAGGATTATAAAGACATATCAGAAATTCACATCTTGGAAACTTGTTTCATTCAAAGTAGTCAGTTTGAGAGAGAACACATACCCTTATGATGTGATCATTGCTTAAAATATTTTGGGAATGCAAATTTTGAAATTCTCTCTAAGTATGTGGCACATTTTTTTGGAACATCCTCAAAACTGGGAAGTTTTCATCCTTGGAGGGGATGAGTTTGATTTTTGATAATGACCAGAATCACTGAGAGGCAAGTGTGCTCAAAAATAGCAGATCGAGTTAGTATTATTTTTGGTTTGTTCCTCCCGACTGTTAAGAAAAATAAAAACAAAACAAAACAAACAAACACAGAATCTCGAGTTATGACTATGTCTCACAAAATTGGCTCTGCTCACATTTTCAAAATAGGATTTCCAGAAAAGTGGTAGGCAATTGTATTATGCATCTGACTTGCCAAGGGGACAATACCTTTTTAGATATAGACTTCAGTTTTATATAGATGTATATCTACTTTAAAGAGCGCTGCATGATTTAATAGCCATAACTCTGATATATGTTTACATCTCTATTTTTTTAATGTTATAAGTAACTTTGACTTTCCTTAGTTATGGGATGCCATTTGATGCTTTGCTGATTGTGGGCTTCTTTTTATTTATTCAATTAAAATAAATATAGAGACTCATTTCCTTCAGTCTGTTTTCTTGGCGCATGCTTTGTACTCAGACGGAAATAGGTTCTAATCCTGTCTCTGCCATTTACTAGTTCAATGATCCTAGCCAAGCAAATCAGTTTTTGCATATGTAAATTGGAAACAAATATTTGGACAAAATATTTGTGTGTGTGTGTTTGAGAGACGGAAGCAAAATATGATATGTAAAAGGTCTGTGGCGTAGCTCTTCATCCTGACCCACCCTCCCTTAACCTGATTACTCCTCCTTTTCCAAACAGGCTAAGGATCAAAATTTCAAGTCTCTCTGAGATATTTTTAAAAATCTGTTACCAAGTAAATTCAGAAAAATATGACCAAGGAGCAGTCAGCTGCTCTTATGGACTTTACACTTTGAAACATAGGGAATTTGAAACATTTACTCCAGGCTAGTGGTCCTTTCTTATAGGCGCCAACCATGTTTTTTTGAACATAAAAGAATCATTGCATTTAGAGAAGAGAGCCAGTAGAAATTGGGAAAAAGAAAAGAAAAAGAAAAAAGAACGAAAAAAAAAAAGACAAAGCTGTTTCCAAATATCCAATGTTTCATTAAAATACTTTTGGTTTTTTTTAGGAAAAGAAGTTTCCACATATGCACAGTAATCATTTGGCATTTTGTAAGCTTAAGCCTTGGGGAGTTAGTGGTATTTGGCTCCTGACATGGAAGTCTCTCTTGTCAGACAAATCCTTTCCCCTGCACATTCCTGTGAGAGTTTGTTCCTATCCTGCCTTGTGGCAGGCTGTGAGGTGGCTGGGTATGGTCTGCGCTGCCTGGGCCTACTCCTTCCTATGCTGCTTGAACCTCTTCTCGTGAGTTAGTTTTCACTCTGTGGCTGCTAACTCAGTCATTGTTTCACCTAACACAGGGTCATTTCGCCTGGGGGAAAATTGTCATTACTCTGAAATGGGGATGGGCCAGTTAATGGGCACTAAATAAACCCATTTGTAGGTGTTGAAGTCCCTTTTGATGATGTCTTTATTTTGGTTAACAATTCTTCAGTCTCCCAAGAAAAGCATAAACTTGTCTGAGATTTGGATATTTGTAGGAAGTGATTGTGCATCTTGAAAAAAAAATATATTGACTAGATTGCCCTTTGACCTCAATTCAGGAAATCTAGGTTCTGATGATTTGAGATTTATTCTCAGCATTTTGAATGTTATATATTATTCTCAAGAAAGAATGTAACACCAGGCAAGTTTCATTCCAAGGAGCAAACACCAAGTGAATACAGAATATGGCAAAAGTACACATGAATAATTTACTTAGTTAAAAATAGGCAAAGAATTGATTTACACTCACCAAAGCACAGATATCGAAAAGTAGCTAAGGCTTAAGAGTCTATGGAGGAGAATATTAAGATGGTGTGATTGTCAGTGTATGAGTCAATTGCTGTTTAAATTCTGTTCCTGTTTTCTTTGTGCTCACACTTAATATTTTTTAAATGTATGCAAATTGTTCAACATCATTAGTCATTAGGGAAATGCAAATCAAAACCACAGTGAGGTACCACTTCATACCCACTAGGATGGCTATAGCTGTAATAATAATTCTTTTAAAATCCAGAAAATAATAAGTGTTTTTTTCTGCCAAGGGATGTGGACAAATTGGACACCAAGTACATTGCTGGTGGGAATCTAAAATGGTTCAGCTGCTGTGGAAACAGTTTGGCAGTTCCCTAATAAGTTAAGCTTAGTGTTACCATATGACCCAATGATCATACATGCCTACCCAAGAGATTTGAAAAGAGGTATGCAACCCAATACATGTATACACACATTCAGAACAGCATTATCTGCAGTAGCCAGAAGGTGGATGTGAGTCAAATGTCCATCTGTGGATACGTGGATAAACAAATTGTGGTATATAGATCTAATGGAATATTACTCAGCTTTAAAAAGAATGAAGTACTGGTTCAGTGTGAATGAACCTTGCAAACATGCTAAGAGAAAGAATCTAGAAGCAAAAAAGTCACATATGTATGATTTAATTTATAGGAAATATCCAGGATAGATAAATTCCTAGAGACAGAATGCGGATTGGTGGTTATCATGAACTGGTGGGGAGGAGTCAGAGAATAGGGAGTTAATACTTCATAGGTACAAAATTTCCCTTTGGGTTGACGAAATGTTTTGGACTAGATAGAGATGGTAGTTGCACAACATTCTCAATGTACTAAATGCCACAGAATCATTCACTTTCAAAAGGTTAATTTTATGTGAATTTCACCTCAATGAAAAAAAAGTTAAAAAAATTGGGATATTTATCAGGAGAGCAAAACTGAAAAAAGACATCCAGTACCAAGGCTTGAGAGGGATATGGAGCAACAGGAACTCTCGTAAACTGGCCGTCCATGTGTAAGTTGGTGAAAATTACTTGAGAAAACCGGCAATATCTGTTAGGGCTGAACCACATCCGTACATACCCTATGACCCAGCAATCTTCTCTTCAATATATACCCCCAAAAAATGCAGACATATGTTCATTAAAATACATGCTCACTGTTCATAGGAGTACTCTTTTGTAATAGCCCAAATCTGGAAAACTGGCCAAATGCCCATGAGTGGTAGAATAGATGAATGTAGTACTACACAGCAATGAGAATGAACAGTCTAAAACTGCATGCGACAATATGCATGAATCTCATGAACACGGTATTGAGTGAAAGAAGCCAGACATAAAAGGGTACATGCTGTATGAGTCCATTCATATAAAGTACAAGACAGTTTGGGCTGTCTATGTTGATAGAAGTCTGATTAGTGGTTGCTGTTGAGGAGGTAGTGTCTTGAAGGAAGCAGTGAGGATATTCTAGTCCGTGGTCTGTTACTAGTTGCATTGACGTACTCAGTTTATCAAGTTTATGACCTATACATTTATGATATGTAACCTTTTCTGTTTATATTGTTCTTCAGTAAAAACATTTAAAAATAGGCAAATTCAGTGCATTTTAGGAAGGTTTCAGGCCATTTGGATACTTCAGAATTCTTATTTTAACCAGTGGTATTGATTGTGAAGTTAATCGTGTGTGTTCATGCGTGCACGTGTGCGTATGTGTGAATGTGTGCATGTGTGTTAAATGTAAATATTTAAGTTGGTTCACTATAATTTGTGAAAACTGACTCACCTTAATCTGAAAAAAGTACAAGAGAATGATAGATATGCCTTATGTCCTGCCTATTGGTAGGTGTATCATAGGCTCTCTTTCCATTTTATTTATTTGATAGTCTCCAAGCAGATGTATAGAATTAATAGAAGACCTGTCTTAAAGAGCTGGGAGAGAAAAAAAAAAAAGCATATCTTATATTCATTCAGAAAGTTGTATTTAAATAGAGTCAGTACATATATTTTTATAAAATCACCAGTGTTTGCCTATCAAAGGAAATAATATATATTTATGCATACACAGACATATATTACATATGTATGAAATGTAAAGGATATAGGGAATAAATGCAACCATAAACAGAAGAATGATTTTTAGAAAATAGACTAATAAAAGGCATTTTGTTACAATGGCAGATTTTGTTCACTTTGTCCCCATTTCATATAGAATTTTTCATATGTAAATTTTAGATTAATTTATTTGTATCCAACGATTCAACACTTGGTAAAAAAGAGTAACATGAAATTTTACAACGTTTAGAAACTTGTGTGATCTTAAATAAATTGAAAATCTATAGATTAAATTCAACTGCCATTAATTAATAAATTAAGATATTTTAGTACTGCTATTATTGGTCCTAATACTCTGCTATCTTTGTATCAGGATTTGCAGTCGTAAATCTTTTACATATATATAAAACTTTAATTTTATTTCATCTAACAATTCTTTGCTAATTGGGATAAAATAAAACATTGCCTTTCTTTGGATAATTAGCACAGCCCAGGGCCCTTTCCTTTAAAGAATAAATGTTAAAATTAAACAAATGAAACAATTAGATGCTAAACCTGACTCTCACAAACTGATGCTGAACAAGACATTAACAGGAAAAAAAGCTCAGTTTCAGAGATAGTAATGAACACCAGTGGACAATGAAGTCACTCCCTAGATCAGTTTTAACAGCTTTCCTATATAAAAACAGTGCTTCTTTTTAATACACTGGAGTACCTGGCAGAGAGTGTGTGTGTGTATGCTTCATGGCATAACTTCAGATAAATACACATGCACACAGAGAAATAGTACTGTGATTTGACTAATAAATTGTAGTATTTGTTTATTTTTTAATGGAATTTAAAGTCAGGAGTAACTTTAGAGGCCATTTAGTTCAGTCCCCTTATTTTACACATAACCTTTGTTACCGTGGTGTTTTTACTATTGAAGTTAAATATAAACATGTTCAAACCTGTGCAAAACAGACTGTAAGAAATATAACCGTGCAGTCTTTACAATCGCCTATTCATCAGCAAGGCATATTCACTCACGGGAATGAATTATCTACTCATCAGCAAGCAATAACCATATTGACACAGATTTTAAATATAAAGTAATACATATACTTATAAATAACAGCTCCTACATAATAACCAACAGCTCATAATATGCCTGAACATTTCAGGGCCCACCTCACTCAAGAACAACATATTCATTGCTGGGGGAAAGTGTTCAATTTATTGAATGATGCATTTATAATTTAGGGCTATAGATTTTTGAAGCTAGTAATTACATTAGAACCACGAGTCTGGGCTATGTGTTTTGATAACATTTGCAAAACTATGTGCTTACGAGTATTCTAGAATGATTTCTTTTTTTTGACTCACATTCATTTTCCAGCATGCATTTTTTTCTGACATAAAAATGGTATAACAAAGAAACAGGTTTTGCAGGTATATGAATGAGAGAGCTCATTTCATCATTAGGATAATAAGTTTTACAACTATCTTTAGCATTATATATATCTTATATATATATAATTCACATTGAAGTTGTTGCTTACAAAAATCATATGTACTCAATGAAAAACATTTGGAAATATTGAAAAAGTAGGAATAACAACTACGGAACTTACCAGCCAGAAAACATTAACATACCATTTTGGTGATCCCCCCCCCCCAACTAGATACCCCTCCCCTGCCCTTCTAAACACACATAAATATACCTGCATGTTCTTACTATGCATTCTAGCTCCACCACTCTCATCCTCTGTGACCTTTGGCAAGTGACTTCACTTCTCTGTGCCTTTGTTTCTTCATCTTTAAAATATGGACTGTGATAATAACCATGATGTAGAATTATAACAACTAAGGGAGGTAATAAGTTCAAGTTTTATAAGAGTGCCTGGTGTAATATATATTGACCATTAAGCATATTGAGCATATGTTTTAAGCATGTTTTAAAATTACCAAAACTCTCTCATCTTCATTTGCAAGCCGCCCTAGCCAATGGTAGCACCGGGTATTATTTTCAGTAAGCCAGAATATCATCTGTGCTCCCCCCCCCATGATAATGGGGGCAAGTGCAACATCTGCAAATATGTTCCATGCAAAATGGATCTTCACACAGACTTAGTTTGTCATTTTAGTTTGATTTTTGAGAAATGAGTTGGGCACATCTGCCAAATCCTTTTATAAGATGCTACATTCCTGTTTTTATTTTAGTTTATTTCATTTGCGGAAAGCTCCTTTCTTCTCCACCCCTCAGCCCAGGCACCCCCTCCTGTCCCCCATTCCTCTGTGTCCCAAACTGTAATGTTGGTGTACATTGAAGCTTTAAAATAGAGAATTGATGAAAAATTGGAAAGAATCTGTCCCGTTTTTAAAGCCGTCCTCCTTTTGGTATGTTTAGATTATGAAAAAGAGAAACCAAACAAACCTGTCTTTTACACTCTGAAAATATATTGTCTGGTAATGATAATTTACTTTTTTTTTTTTTTTGCCAAATTGGAAATAACAGACTTATTTTTTCAGGGTGGGAAGGAGAAGACTGGTTTGGGGAGGGGAAAGATGGAGTACAGCAGACAAAGAATCAGTTTGCAAACATATGTTAATATTTAGATTTTTTTTAAGTGAAAAGTTAAGTAGTTAATGCTTTTTTACAAACTGTCTTTGATACCGTGTTTTGTTTATTCCATCCCAGAAGAAGTTAGCGGTATACAGCAAGATGCAGGACTCTCTGGAAGTCACCCTTCCCAGCAAACAAGAGGAGGAGGAGGATGAGGAGGAGGAGGAGGAGGAGGAGGAGAAAGACCAGCCTGCCGAGATGGAGTACCTTAACTCTCGCTGTGTCCTTTTCACTTATTTCCAGGGAGACATTGGGTCAGTAGTGGATGAACACTTCTCAAGAGCTTTGGGCCAAGCCAGCACCCTCCATCCAGAATCTGCCATTTCAAAAAGCAAGATGGGGCTAACCCCCCTATGGCGAGGTAAGAATTCAAAAGCAGATGCTCTCCAGGGCACTGTCTCTGTTTCGCAACTGCCTGTACCAGGTTCCAGCTGGAGACTTGCCCCTGGAGGACGGATATCCACTTGCTTTTTAATTTTTAAGGACAGCAAGGAATTTCTTTCAGACAAACAGCTGGATCAGTTTTGTCACATGTGGAATGCAGGGTTGGAAAGGATGCAGTCACACCCCTTAAATTCCTCATGGAAAGTAGTGATGCAACCGGCCTGAGTTTATAGTGGCAGGACCGAGCTGTGAAGCGCCATTCCTTAAAGCCCCAGTGGCCCAATTTGGGTCTCTAAATAATAGGTGTGCCTGGATCAGCTTTTAAAAATTAGCTCTTGCTCATTCCACTAGGTGCTACGTGGTGACATAGCAGAAATCTGAGTCTGACCCGGGAGTACAAACTTTGAAAGCCTTCTGTGTTCTCTTGATAGTTTTCTCTGTCCTGCTTTGTTGTGGTATGAACTCTTTGAGTTGACAATCCAGACATTATTGACTGTGTCTACATAGTTTAGACTATTGTTTTTACCTTGTAAAAGTAAAGCAGTCGATTGGCCATCCACTTCTGTATTTCCTGCTCTATAGAGGTCAGAGGTGTGTTTGAGTCTGATTCCTGGCTCACAGGAAATCGCTGGGTGACATCTTAAATGGGCAAATTACAGGGTTAGGGGAAAATGCATATATCATTTCAACGATAGTTTTAGAGAATTGTGTTATGGGTGTTTCTTTTGAACTCACCTGGTTATAAGAAGCCTCTAGTAAAATCATTCTCAAAGTGTGGTTTCCAGTACCAGGAACATCGGCATCACATGGGAGCCTGTTAGAAATGCAAAGTCGTGGGCTGCACCCCAGAACTACTGAATCAGAAACTCAAGGGTAGAGCAGATTGTCTTTTAACCAGCCCTCAGATACAGGCTCAAGGTTGACAGTCATTAATCTAGTGCTGTTAAAAGCAAAGATTGCAGGCCCCTAACTCGGACCCAGTAAATCAGAGTCTCCAAAGGGAAGCTCTGGGAATCACATCTTAACAAGTGCCCCAAGCGATCCTATGATGAGGAAAGGCAGGCTACCTGTGGTAGGTAACCTATGGTAGAGGGCAGGTAAGAGGTGATACATAGTCATTCCCTCTCAGTACCAGAGGAATGCTTCTGCTCTGTTGTGGGAGAGATCATGGCTATATGAAATTGCTGGGCCTGACCTGATTGCCAGCCTGCCTTCCTGCCTTCCTTCTTTCTTCTTTTTAGTACATATGAACAGCACTAAGATAGCAGTGACTCTAAAGAGGAAGGTGGAATACAAACCCAAATGATGGAGACCTTGACAGAAATAATTGGGAAGCACGATTGCTTATTTGATTAGTAAACGTTACGGACTTCCCACAAAACTGAGAACTTAGTCCTTGGAAGCCTAAGATGATTGTGGAATCAACCAATATTCTATTTGATAGCATGTTGTAAATACTTTTAATATGTGTTTAAGGTGAAAAATAGGAAAACTTCAGTATATTAGCTGGCTTTAATAAAGTAGTCTGATATATCAATAATAAATCATATCAAGATAATCTGTCCTAGGAGAATATTAAATATAATGCCTACTTTTTTTTTTTTGGCATAGTGGCATATACAACCTAGTAATCATTTAATCTGGAATATAGAAATAAGAGCCCAAAATTATAGTTAAATGTGAGTGACTATCTATAGCATTATAACCAGGATAGTTGCAAGTGAGGTATTGTGTATATGCAAAAACTCTACAATCCAGTGTTTTTCCCATTATCTGTGCCACTGAATAGAGCTCTTTGGACTGATGTCCAGTGTCCAAGTAGAAAAGACAGATAATGGTAATGTTTCAGTAACTGTTATTACAATTTTCTTGGGATTATCTGAAATTTGGCCTTCAAGTCTACCTCCTGTTTCATTCATTGACATAAGCAGCAAATATTAAGGTCCCACTATGTTCTAGGTAGTGGGACTATATCCGTGAACTTGAGAGTCTAAGCCTCTACATTCATGAAACTTTTTAGTGGAAGAGACAGGTAATAAGTAAATAATGAAATGCTAGGTGTTGTTTTACTTTGGGTGATGATAGATGCTCTCTCTGTTACATGTGGCCACGGACCTGAAGGAAATAAGAGTGTTCCTCATCATATGAACATCAAGGGGGAAGTTATTTGAGGCAGCGGGGACACCAAGTACAAAGGTCCTGTGGAAGGACTGAGCTTAGAGTGTTCAGTGAGAAGCAAGAGTACTGCCATGAGCGGAATGAAAAGCAGAGTGCTAGGTAGAGACTAGGATTTTTAGGACTTTGTCAGTTTAGTGTCTCAGGGTAGTGCAGGCAAATGCAGCAGGCTCTTTAATTTTCATCTCTCCCTATCTAAGACTACATATATCGTATCTAGTTTTCTCACATCATTTTCCCTAGTACTCAAGATAATGCATTTCTGCCTAGAAAATCAAGAATAAATATGAATTGAATGATGTGACTGAATTAGGTGAATCAAGTTCATACCATTCATTTATCCCAGATGAGAAAACAAAAAAGTTCTCAATATAGAATTTATGAGCATTAACTGTGAAATCTTTGGTTATAGTTTCCTTATTTATAAAATAAGGGGGTTGAATTAAGTGACTGTTAAGATCTTTTCTCTATAGAGTTCTGTGATTTCAAGTGTATTATTTACTTTTCATTTGTGATAGAACTTTGCCATAGTTGTTTCTAGTTGCAAATTAGTCGATTTTTGATAAACACACATAACCTTGGATGTGGTTGAAAGGAGATCTACCAAAATGTAATTAAAATTTTGGAAAATAATATCCTTAAGAGAGGTATAATAAATTGAGATTCCCATGTCTGGTGAAGAGAGTTACTGGTAATTTTGTATAATTGCCAAAGTAACGCAGATTTGGATAATGCAGTCATTGGATTCTGTTCATTTTGGGGTTCCAGTATGGGCCTTACTATGTCTGACTACAACATGATCTTGGATTAAATACTTAAATCTTTCTGAACTCAACTTCGACTATAATATGTGTTTATTGATATACACTTCCCAGGGTTATTGTAAAGATTCTGTGATAATGTGTATGAATGATTTGTGGCTCAGGGCTTTATGCAAGGTGCTGAATGATCAGACACATGCCTTCTCTCTCTTCCTTAAATAAGTTTCCACTCATTTGGCACATAGAAAACCAACCTCGGGTTTTTAT
Organism: Neomonachus schauinslandi; assembly: GCF_002201575.2. Classification (NCBI taxonomy): domain Eukaryota; kingdom Metazoa; phylum Chordata; class Mammalia; order Carnivora; family Phocidae; genus Neomonachus; species Neomonachus schauinslandi. Next base: position 38,540,947 of record NC_058403.1, on the reverse strand, counting down.
CCAGGAACTTTGTTTTCTGGAAGTTTGTTTATCTGGCAAAACCAGGGTGTCTTGGACAAAGTAGCTACTCAATGCTATGGACAACGGTGATGGCCATGGCAGTGATACTTTATGCAGGAGCTGCTAACCAGCTGTATTAAATAAAGGGTCTAATTTATGGCATGAAGTTTTTACAGGCTACACAAGTGCTACAGTGTTACAAAGGAATTTAAAACTGAGTTATGTTTGATTGCAGAATATATTTCCCCCGTAAATCTTTGGACAAAGATAGAGTGTCAGCTAATAATGGAATAATGGTCATACTTTAAGTGTGTGTCTTGGCGGAGTTAGGAAAGTCCTCTTTAGGTGTTTGGCAGCTTTTAGGCAAACAATTGGTAGGAAATATTTGTACTTTATTTGGCACAATATCACATCAATTACCTCTTGTCCCAGTATATATTCTTACAGGGATTGAATAGGGCTTCTCAGTTGAGAAAACATAATGAATCTGATTGCCCTCTTATAGAAACATTGGCTTCAAATAGGTCTATGCATTGATCTCAGTGCCCAAGTGTTATTACAAAAAGTGTGTGTGTATGTGTGTGTGTGTGCGTGCACGCGTGTGTAGGAAAGTGGAGCAGTTGAGCTTTAACAAAATAAAAATATCACTAACTGAAAAACCTTGCTGAATGGTGAACTTGATATTTTGTTGTTGTTACAAAATAAATAATTATTGCTTGATTTATTTATATAGTGTCTGCTTAGAGTAATTCATTCTCAATTGCAAAGACCTCTCAAAATGAGCACTAACCTGAAATAATAAAAGAGGAGAAATGGCAGGAGGGCCCGTCTCTTGAGCTGGGTGAGACTGGGAAGGACAGCTCTGCTGTATCCCCAGGAGGCACTGGAGGTCCTCGCTGCCGCTCCTGGCAAGTTCAGGACAAACACACGGAAGGAAACTGAGGCCTGACTTCCGTCATCATCCTGCCTCCTTGAAACTCCCATTTTAGTCACAGTGTCCATTGTGAGCAACTCTAGAACGAAGTAACTAGAGGACAAACTCTGGATAGGATGGTAATGCCTAATTCCTGAGTGCCAGAAAACTGGAAACGTAGCCTTTCACCTCTGACCCAACAAGTCGTTTTCATGGGAAACAGAATAAGAGGATGGGAATTAAATTACAGTAAAGACCCTTTGGGTTAAGAGTTGAGTCGCATTTTTTTTTTTTCACTTAAGTTAATAAAAAGGCAAATGTTATCTTTTAATGTTGATGTTTTGTATCATTATTCTGAGAATATGTTTCCTGGAGATTTTAAAGATGACTTAAGATAGACGTTTTACAACATTCTATTGTACCATTTTCCTTTTAATATAGCTTTTATTTTTTTTCAAAATTAATTAGTAAAATGTTTAATTTTTGAAATTAAATGTTAAATTTTCTCTGGCTTGAATTGTTTACCCTTAGAGGTTTTCTTTTTTTTTTTTTTTTTTCAGAAATATTTAGAGCTAATACAAAAAGTATCCCATCTATTATGAAATTGAAAGACTAACTTGATGTTCCATGTTAAACTCTTCTGTGCCTTTAAAGTATATTTCTGTATAATTCACACAACGAGATTACTGAGTATGCCTTGGGTGGATTGTATTAGGCAACATAACAATTTTGTCATTTTTGTTTTTTAGAAATAAGGATGTATGTGTGTGTGTGTGTGTAATATTTTTTAATTCCCAAATGTAAATTGAACCAAAGTGTATTTAGACTTTTTGTATGTGTCATAGGGTCAGTGTTGACTGACATCATCTGGATATTGAGTATCACTGAGTCCAAAGTCACCATGGAGTATTAACATCTGACAGTTCTGAATTGCCTCCACTAACCAGAAAAGTAATATTGCATGGAAATAGCTTGTGCACAAGTTTTTCATATGCTTTTTCATCAAACAAATGTGGCTGTGATTAAGTACTCGTAAGCAAAGAGTCATGTAATGAAAAAAATTTACATACATATGAAATAAGCACACTGATTCCCAGGCATGAAACAAAGTATATCATCTGTTTCTTTGTATTAAGATTTTTTTTTTAACAACCAAGATACCAAATAGTGGTTTTAAAGTGTAGATGGTCCAGAAACATATTTTCTCTTCAACATTGTTTCATTTACTTGTAAAATGCAACATTGTCTTTGAAAAGGGCTGCATAGATCTCTGCAGACATTATATTAATCTCAGGAGACATAGGGACTGGGAAAATATTAAGTTGCTTCTAATTTTATTTTTCCCTGGGGCATTTTAAAGCTTTGTTCGGCCTTTATGGAGCACGTTTTTAAAAATAGATTTCCACTTTCATTGACAGTGTGTTCACTAATTACAATACAATAATTCATAAATAGGATAATATTTTGGGTAAGGAATTTGTTCATTATTCACATTTGTGCATGCATATCCAAATGCCTAAGCATCTATAAAATAAAATTGGGTCCAAGTATGTATAAATGAAAGGAAGTAAAAAGAAAGCATCCAGGAAAATGGTATAGACTCTGTAGTTTTGACATTTTAATGGGGGATTTTATTAAGGGGAGCTTGGTATCTCTGGCTCGCACCTGTGGGTTGGGCTTAGCAGTTTTTATAACAGGATTCTGGCCGCATCAGGAGATGAAAGTTACGAGCAGAATGAAGGGTTTGGTACCAAAGATTGAATCTGTGGCAGCAAAGTGGCAGATTCAGGGTGGCAAAGCTGCACTGTGTGAGGAGCCCCTGTAAACTTTTTGCATGGGTTTTAACACTGACAGCTATCATTGCGGGTGTGACAGAATATTCTACAAATGGCCACATTTAAGGCAAATTGAATTTTCTTCTCACGGCTTACACAACTTTCTTTACAGGTCATTAGCAGCCACTTTTCATGTCAAGGGAGACAGTTCTGAAATAAAACAGACTGGCCCCAATGCCAGTAAGTTTGACTTCAAGTGTTATTTTCTGATAGATGTGATGGTGACAAAGCAAAGTCATTCAATTAACAGTTTGCCCGGACTGTTTGAAGACTTGAAGAACAATGTGCACTTCCATCCTTTGCCTCTTGGAGAATATCATTATTTTTTTTTTTTATTTCCCCAAGGGGTTTGAGAACCTTGGATATTCTGTGGGGGACAGACTTGAACGTGAGACACCAAATGGCTGTCTGTCCGCAGAATGATTGGGGTGAATGATGGTAGCCTTGGTGTAGGGCTGACAGGGAGGAGGGGGAGGGTCTGCAGTGCTGGTGCAACAGTCGTCTGGGAAGCTGGAGAAAGGAAACATTTGAACACCATGGTGATATCCTAATTATGTTAGTCAAATCACATATATGGTGGCTGGTTCAAGTTACAGAAGCTTTCCTCTGTGGTAAGAAAACTATGTCCCAGAAATTTATGAAGTGAAAACATGGAGCTGTCAGACTTCTCAATACTTTTATTTCAGAGTGCTTCTTGGGATATTCTTCACTCAATGAAAAGATCTAGCTAGGTTCTTTTGTGTGGAGCCCTGTATGAAAATAGTATCTTATTATCCACGCATGACTCAAGGGCTAAGCAACCTTATCTTCATCTATAGATAGACATCATAGGCCACTTCACAGAATGATAGAAATATAGAGTCAGAAAATATTTGGAATTTTAATTCAGATACCTCATATGGAAGAAACTGAGCCATAGAGAGATCAACAGATCCGTTTGAGGTCATGAAATCAGATAAGGTAATTGGTAGGTGCTAGCTCTCTAGTTGAGCTCTCTAGACTCCCAGTCCTGAGCTTGCTCTTTTATATCCCACAGTACACAGCAGGCCATAGCTGCAGTTGTGGATCTTTCCAGTCACAGATCTGACTATATCATTCCCTAGATTAGAACTCTTCAAAGCTCACTGGCACCTCCTCAGGACAGTGCCCACATTCATTACATGCTTGGCAAGACCCATCTCGGTCTTCCTTGGACCCAGTCTGAGTTTTTAGTCTAATTTTTTGCCACCTTCTGCCCACACAATTCTTTTTTGTTCCTCATATGCTACTTTGTGTGTGTGTGTATAATTTTTGGCCTTTTTCACATACTTTTTTTATTTGCCTAAACCACTCTTCCCAACCTCTTCACAAGGCTAGCCCTACCCACTCTTGTAATTTATTTTTTCTTAGGCTGCTTCTGTGCCCTGTCTCTGTGCTTCCCCTTATGGGAGCCCCTATCAGGTCACGTTGCACATGTTTACTTATTTATCTGTCCCCTGCTGGATTGTGATCCATTTGGTCATCCCTGACCTCCCTATGCTTGGCACATAGTAGATCATCTATAAATATGTTATGATGATTGAGTGGAGAAATTTAACTGAACACAAGAGTTGGGGGGTGGTTTCCCTCTTTATTTATCTCTAGGTGTTATTTTTTTTATATTACCCTTCCGCCTAACCCCTCCTCACACCTATTACCCTTACTTGAATCTCCCCCACTCATGATCTCCACAGAATCCCTATCGAGTTCTAGATGTTCTTGTCATGGTTGCAATTGTGCCCACTTGTGGCACAGATATGAAGAGTGCGAGCCACTGAGGCAGGCTACCTGCTTTCAAAGCCCCATCTCCCACTTGCCAGCTGTGAAATCTTGGGCTTTTTCCCTGACTCAATTTCCGTATCTCTAGAATGGGGGTAATAACAATAACTACCTCATAGAGTTGGCCTGAGGATCCAATAAGATCATCCATGAAAAGTCCCTGGACTAAGATTGGGCATTTGGTCACTGTTACTGAATATCAACACTATTATTCTCACTCCAGAGCCTCCCAGGCCTCTACAGGAAAAAAAAAAAAAAAAAAAAAAGCTTGAGCCACACTCTTCTTGATGGGAAATGAGTGTTGGTGAGCATAATTCACTGTGGTCATATTTCCATTTATTACTTTCAGCATTAAAATGTTGTTTGAATAAAAATTGCATTTGCATTTATAAGAAGTTTGATAAACATCAGCATTTCCAACCTACCTGACTCACATCTAGGGCATAAGCTTTCTTTACCTGTGATATATGTACCTGTGACCTCTGCTCAGACCTGATGGCAGCAAGCCACCCAGCAGGAAATGAAGCTTTTCAATCTCAGACTTGGCAAACCTCAGCCTAGGCTGTGACTGCACAAGCTAAGCAAAAGAGGGGTCAAGGGTGGGCAGGGGGGCACTCATTCAGCACCTTGAACTGTGTGCATTGCCTTGGTATGGGATCTCAGAGACTTACCTGGTATCCGTTTACCTCTGTGTGGGGAGAAAAGAGTGCATACTAATTAGTCTGCTTGTAAAATATGGGACAAGTAGAGGCAAGTCTATCCTAGAACTGAATCTTATGTAAATAATTTTTCTGTCTTCTCAGACAGCTCAGCTCTCTCAAGCCAGCGGAGTAGTTTCCCGACTTCCTTTTGGACCAGCTCTTACCAGCCCCCATCTGCACCCTGCCTGGGGGGTGTTCATCCCGACTTCCAGGTCACTGCACCCCCCGGCACCTTTCCCACAGCTGACCCCAGCCCCTGGCCGGGACATGGGCTGCATCAGACTGGCCCGGCCCCTCCACCTCCCACGTCCGAGTCCTGGCACTACCCTTTGGCATCTCAGGTGAGCCCATCCTACAGCCACATGCATGACGTGTACATGCGGCACCACCACCCCCATGCCCACGTGCACCACCGCCATCACCACCACCACCACCACCCTTCTGCTGGCTCCGCCCTGGATCCATCCTACGGGCCCCTGCTGATGCCGTCAGTGCGCACGGCCAGGATACCTGCGCCCCAGTGTGACGTCACAAAGACAGATCCGACTACAGTCAGCACTGCTACCTCAGCGTGGGCCGGAGCCTTTCATGGAACCGTGGACTTAGTGCCAAGTGTGGGGTTTGAAACAGGTGAGCTGGGAAGTTTCCTCCTTTCCGTAAAAAGAAGGCACAGTAAAGACATACATACAAAAATGCGGAGGATGTTTTTAAATACTTCGAGATATTTGTTCTCTTCTATGTAAAACTAAGCGTTGACCATACGTTTATAGAACTAAGCACTTTGCAGTAATTCCGGCGCTCCTGCAGAAAATGGGTGACTAGCTTGAGGGAGGTGCCAGAACTTTCCTCCCATTTCTGAAACTAGTAGTCTCTCCCTTTGAATGGGGATCTCTACTACCTCATGTTTACAAAGACTTGAACCCATTCTTTAAATCTCCCCTGGCCCTGGGCTCTATACCACGTATAACGCCGAATAGAATTCAGAAGTAGTGTGCTTCGGTAATTTTACCTTCTCTCCTTTTGTCAGGTCTTACTTAGGATTTATAAAACTACTTTCTGCAATATAACCCATGGAATATAATCATGGTCTTTTGAAAAGAATTAGGGAACATATTGTAAAGGAATAGATTTCCCTTGTCTTCCCTCCCTTCCCCTTCCCTTCCTTTACCTTCTCCCCCTCCCTCTCTTTCTCTCTCTCTCTGTTTTAAACAGCACGAGACTTAAAAGACTACCATAAAGTTTGTATTCGACAGATTTCAATAAAATTGGTAGGGTAAATATTTCTTCACCGAGCATTCAGCTCCTCTCTGGAATTCACTAGTTCTGAAGGTCATGGTGTTAAATGTTTGATCTTGCTGTTTAGATCAGACTACTCATATTAATAGCACTAGTGGTCTGAGTTCACAAAAATCAGAGGCATCAGAGTCTCAAATACAAATCAAGTCATTGATCACATCTCCAGAGTTTACATGCCAAAGTCACCCACCTCCACCTCCAATCCCAGGTTCTTTTCCTGGAATACTTTGTGACATATTAGGATTTTCTTCCCAGAAGTTTAAAGAAGCTCATTCTTTTCTTGGTTTTCTAGTTTTCCTTAGTTTTATTCTTAGTGTGCAAGGTCTTTCACCTGAATGCTGGTTCACAGCAGACGACTCCCCAGAGTAATCATTAGTTGCATTCACCCTGACATAAGTGAACATTCTTACTTTGGTTAATTGATTCTCCGCTGAGCTTCCCAGTGTTGCTTGTTGTTTAAACTCACCCGTTTCAGCATCTTATGAAGTCCCTGGCTTTAAGCTGCTTTTCTAAACAAACTATCGGGGTACTTGATTCTCTCTCTCTACGAGAAGAGAACATGATGGGGCTAATCACCACACACTTCCTTTCTTTTCCGCGTACTACGCAGGATGAAGGCAGTTCTTACGTGGTTTGATGCCTGGGGCCGGATGGGATTAGAGTCCCAGTTTGGTACCTGCCATCACAGGTGGCCAGTCTCTGGAAGCTCTTCCCTATCTCACTTCTGGGGTACCTGTGTGGCCAGAGCTAACAGCGCTCTTAGCAGGTTTAGGAAATATTCTCTCCTTTCTTAGTCAGTCCGGGCTGCTATAACAGAATACCATACCCTGGGTGGCTTAAATGACACACATTTAGTTCTCACAGTGCTGGAGGCTGGAAAGTCCGAGAGCAAGGTGCCGACACATTCAGGGTCTGGTGAGGGCCAACTTGCTGCTTCATGGACACTGTCTTCTCAGTGTGTCCTCAGCTGGTGGAAGAGACAAGGGAATTCTCTGGGCTCTCTTTTATAGGGGCACTAATCCCACTAAAGAAGGCTCTGCTTTCATGACCTAATCCTTCCCTAAGCACGTCCTGCCTTCTCATCCCATCACTTTGGGGGTTAGCATTTAACATATGAACTTTGGGAGGGTCACAGACGTTCAGTCTATATACTGTGCTTTCCATAACGTAAAGGGGAAAAGGGACATGACTGCCTGTTGCTCTCTGTTTCTACTTCTCTGTCATCTGCTACCTATTTTTGCACTCCTTATTTTTGGTGGGAGCTTTATTCAGCTACTCATAGTTCAGAATTTTGACTTGAAATAATCTCTTCAGAATGAAAAGGCATCCTGCTTTTTGGAAGTGGAGGAGAGAGGATTTTTGTTCTTTTTGGAAAACCTGCAGTGGACCCATGTGGGTCTAATATAAGTAGTTCTTAATACTCACTGAGCTGTGAATTAACATTTATTGAGTACCTACATATCAGGTATCGCCAGAGGCACTTTATGTATATTATCGCTTTTGATTCTTAAACTTAATCTGCGTTGGATGTACCTGGATTCATTAACAAGAAGGAAACAAAGCTCAGTTTTCCTATTTGAAAACTACTTCTTAAATCTAAAATGCCCAAGTTGGATTTGAACTAAAACCTACCCCAAATCTCAGAAGTTGCTGGGGTACCATCTCCCTGTAAATATAGGTAAATTTGACTATTAAGCCTATTAAATTAGACTGTTCATAATAAGGAATGAAGGTTTACCTATTGGAAATACATGGTGCTAACCTAAAACACTCATCTCTAACTCTTCCCAGAGAAAGAGAGATGTGATATTTGATAGGACTTCTGAGTTTAGGAGAAGAAAAGGAATACATATGGCTCAGCCCCTCCCCCAGTCTCTCTTTTGGGCCAGCACCCATGCAGAGAGGCGCACTTTGTCAGTGTGGTTTAGGATGATGATAGATTCACCTCTGTCCCGTAGTTTTTTTTTTTTTTTTAAGATTTTATTTATTTATTTGAGAGAGAGAGAATGAGAGAGAGCACATGAGAGGGGGGAGGGTCAGAGGCAGAAGCAGGCTCCCTGCCGAGCAGGGAGTCCGATGCGGGACTCGATCCCGGGACTCCAGGATCATGACCTGAGCTGAAGGCAGTCGCTTAACCAACTGAGCCACCCAGGCGCCCTGTCCCGTAGTTTTGATCCAACTGAGAAAACAAAGACTCAAGGAATAAAGCAGATAAAGGTCACATCATTGGCATAATCATTGATCAGGCTGAACTGGAGATCCTCGATTCGGTTTACTCCCACAGTTGGACTTCTAGTATCTTCCCCTAAGGTTAGATTCTAGGAGATTCAACCCTAGAAGAAATTTAGACTTCAGAGAAGATTTCCTTAGACCTCTTCCTTGTCACATAGTTTAAAGCCTCATTACTGTGAAAAGAGATTGATGGTTGCCCAGATTTGCCTTGAAAAGCACGGTCTGAGGCATGAATCTGATGTGCCTACCCTGCAAAGGACAGAAGCAGGAGGAGCGTGCGCCTTTCTGCATGGGTGCTGGCCCAAAAGAGAGACTGGGGGAGGGGCTGAGCCATATGTATTCCTTTTCTTCTCTTGAACTCAGAAGTCCTATCAAATATCACATCTCTCTCTCTCTGGGAAGAGTTAGAGAGGAGTGTTTTAGGTCAGTTTCCCCCGGGAAACAGACTCTAAGATGCAGATTTGATTGTAGACAATTTATGGGGTAGAGTTCTCAGGGAAACATCTTTGTGCAATGAGAGAATTGGGCAAGAGAAGTCTCACTATGATTATGTTCAACTGAGCCTTAGTGGATTCTGTAAGGAGCTCTGGAGTTGGGGTGGTACTTTTTAATTGTCCTACTTTAAGTCAAGGTGGATGGGCTTTTATACATCTGCATTGATCAGTAACTAGATGTGTTTCTCTGGAAAGGGGACTTGACGTCAGGCAAAGTGACTTTATTCTGCTGAGGCAATTCCCAAGTCTCAACACGTAATGGGGAGGGATCTGATGGCCCACTGCAGTATCCACTGTAGGGGAACTAAAGAATAGTACCTACCCTTCCACTTTTCTAACCACTTTAAAAGGACAAAAGTTTCTGTGTCATATGCCCAGGCCAAGAAGGTAGGATAGTTGAAAAGAATGCGAGGTGGGTTCCTCTCCATACAGGCTACGCAAAGTTGACTGGACCAGGTAGTCCCAAAACAGTGGCTTAGCTCAGGACTCAGCATCAACACTGGTGGCTACTGAGCAGTGGAGGGAAGAGCTTGTATTCAGGTGATACAGGTCTGAAACTGCTCTATGTGCAGATACCAAGGCCACCAAAATGTAGGTCATTTTCACATTCCATTAGGAGGCAAATAAATTAATCCAACCATGTTGAGAGTGTTTTGGTAAAGAATATGACATTTTCATCAGTAGGGGAAAGGTTTAATAATTTTAGGTGCATTTTTATTTTGCAGCCATGTAAAGAAATTAAGGAAATCTGGAAGGTTCAAAACAATATAATGCTTAGTGACAAAGAAAGTTTTAGAGTATCATGTATGGTATAATCCAAGAGTCAGCAAAAGTTTTCTATAAAGGGCCTGATAGAAATATTCAGTGCTTTGCAGGGTCACTATCTCTGTTGCCACTATTCAACTCTGCTTTTATAGAGTAGTGTTTATAGCCACAGACAAAACTTAGATAAATGAAGATGTCTGTGTCCCAATAAAACTTCACTGATGGACACTGAGATTTGAATTTTATTTGTCATGAAATGCTACTCTTCTTTTTGTATTCCTTTCTTTCTCAGTCATGTAAAAATATAAATCCCATCCTTCTACTCTTAGCTCATGGGCTATATATAAACAAAAGTGAGCGTGATTTGGCCTGTGGGCTAGAGTTTGCTGGCCTCAAGTATCGTTCCATATGTATCACTCTTATCTGTCTACACCCACACATATGCATGTGTGTGCCTGCGCTCCCGCAATAAAAATTATCTGGAAGCGTATATCACAACTTTTAATGGTCATTGCTCCTGGCAATTAGTGTGTGGCCTGAGCTTTGAAGCCAGACTGCCTGGTTTTATAAGCCCCGCTCTATCACTCAGTAGCTGCAGGACTTTGTGCAAATTACTTAACCCCCTTGGTGCCTCAAATTCCTTATCTTTAAAAGATGCTTCATTGGGTTGTATTGAGGATTAAATGAATTAATGAAGTAAAACATTTACCAATGTGCTCTGCAGATAATAGGTACTCTATAAATTTTAGCTTTCAAGGGAAGGTGATCAGACCCCTACTTTTTGTAGCTTTAAAAATATATTATTGATGGGGTACCTGGCTGGCTCAGTAGGTGGAGCCTGTGACTGTTGATCTTGGGATTGTGAGTTTGAGCCCCATGTTGGGTGTAGAGATTACTTAAATTAAATCTTTAAAAAATATATTATTGAGGGGTACCAGGGTGGCTCAGTCAGTTAAGCCTCTGACTTTTGATTTTGGCTTGGGTCATAATCTCAGGGTTGTGGGATCGAGCCCCGCATCGGGCTCTGCTCTGGGCATGGAGTCTGCTTGGGATTCTTTCCCTCTGCCCCTGCCCACCATGCTCTTTCTCTCTCTCAAATAAATAAGTAAATCTTTATATATATATATATATATACACACACACACACACATATATACATATATATATATATGAGCTATGTTTTACATATCATATGCTTTACCATTTTAAAGTGTACCATTCAGTGGTTTTAGTACATTCATGATGTTGTGCAACCGTCCCCACTAATTCCAGAACATTCCCATCACCTCAACAAGAAATCCTTATATCTTAGAAATATAAAATATATCCCCAATATATATTCCTTCTTCCTGTGCCCTGGCAACCATTAATCTACTTTCTGTCTCCATGGGTTTTTCTACTTTGGACATTTCATATGAATGTAGTCATACAGTATGTGGCCTTTTATATCTTCTTTCTTTCACTTAGCCTGTGTTTTCTAGATTCATCCATGTAGCATGTATCAGAACCTCATTCCTTTTTAGGAGTAGATACTATTCTATTGTATGGATATAGCACATTTTGTGTATCCATTCATTCATCGATTTGTTCCTACTTTTTGGCTAATACTAATGATGCTGTTATGAACACTCATGTACTGGTATTTCTGTGAATTGCTGCTCTCAATTCTTTTGGGAATGTACCTAGGGGTGAAATTATGGGGTTGAGCGAGAACTTTACTTTTTATTTTATATACTTCTATATTTCCTGATTTTATCTTATTATTAGATATGCACATATAAGTAAGATCTATCTCTATTACGCTCAGATATTTTACAATGACATTAAGTAAATTCTGTTCTAGTATTCACCTTTCAGTGGCCATAACCATGCAATTCATTTCACTGAAATGCTGTCATTCTTATTTCCTGTTATTGCCAATAATTTACTTAATGTAAAATATACAATGTAATTCATCCCAACCAGTTTGAATTAATTTTGCAAGTAAAGATTTGTTCACGAGGCCTTTTTACTGAAATACAAAGTTGATTTTATTTATAAGTTTCACTTCATCCACTATATTTAAATTTACCAAAAGGAAAAAGGGTCATGCTTTGTGGTATGATTTCTTCTCTATAAACACAAGCTGCTCATGGCTTGAGATTGTTTTCATCAGCCAAGCCACAGGTTTATTTTTCTTAGGATTTCTCATGTTATTTTAGCTACAATTTTGTTACAAATTTATTTATCTATTTTTTTACTTTGAAGAATGCCATAATCACTCAATATAAAATATACATAAATGGTTTCTTTTTGCTAAAATACATTAAGTAGCCTAACATTAGAAAACAAAACAAAACAACATTCCCTACTGTAACACAGGTTTGGGAAATCTGGATCTAAAAGGGAATTAATATATGTTGATGTATCTTCTGGCTTCTTAAAAAATTTGTCATATAAGCATTAGCCATACATTTGCATAAGTAGTAGATTTGATAAGGAAATTATTATATGATTCTGCCCCAAACTATGATTATAGGTAGATATTAAACAGTATCTGGTTTATCTCTCAGTAATGAGCATATCTTCAGTTATTGAGTGAAATCAAGAATATGTGTTACAGGATGGGACATTGACCCTTGTTAGGCAGAAAAGCAAAACTACAATAGGCACTAGATCTTGAAATAACTTGCTGGATACAGGCTGTGAAATTTTCCATAGGTACAAGAAACTACGTTTCTAGTATTCCCTCAGATGTTAAGGCATAAATGGAATTATTTCTGAAGAGACTTTCATAATAATGGCCTTCATTAACCTGTGAATAGAATTACTCTGTTAAGAAGCCTGGACAACATTCTTTGAGAACTTAAATTTTGATAATGGATACGGAGCACTGGGCACCAATGGGGAAGTTAGGAGTAATCAAATGTCCTTTTTATCTATTTTTTTTCTCTCCACAAACACTTGCTGTCTGATAATATTATGAAAGAATCAACCTACATGTTTTTTTGAAATTTTTTATGGTGTAAGGCCTGTAAACTACATTTTACAAAATGCATTTAATTTGAATCCTCTAACCTGAATATTTTGTGAAAGGAACCTCATTCACAAAAGGCAAAAATTGTATTTTAAAGCCATGTAAGGTATTATTGCTCAAAATTGTTATATAGTGTTCCCTTTGAAATAGGCTAATCAAATGACTTCAGCTGTTAAGAACACGGTGGTCAGTCTTGTTCAATACTGTGTGGATGCTTTATGCTGCAATCCATGAGGAGAAACATCTGTATCTTTATTTTATCAAATGCAGGAAATAGAAAGCAGGATGGAAAGTAGCTAGTGAACTAGAGCAGCAAATAGGCAGTTTCTCTCCATGAAAGAGAGATGGACATCAAGTTACCACTTGCTTTTCCATTCAACCTGTAACTTTGCCATCTCTCTAGATCACATCTCAAGACCTGCGCTTTCTTGTATGTGGTCTGGAGCTGACAAGCCTGGGCAACAAAGATTGTGATTGCATGAAAGTTCTCAAAAATAACCATGCTAAACTATTTTAACATCCCCTTGTAAAGTGTTACTAATTTTTGAATTTTGCTGGGGATATCAAAGGGATACAGATCATGGAGCTTTATATCCATTGACCTCTTGGAAATCATTTCTCTCTCTAAACATATACATTTGCAAAAACAGACCATAGGAAACCAGTAGTTACCAACCCAGTGCACTTGGGTATTTGTTTAATATCATAATGCTCCAGTTCCGGGCTTTACAATGAGCGAGAAATGTGGTTAAGTTTAGACAGAAATCATCAGAAAGCTACAGTAATAATTGAGAGGATAGTATGATTTATATAAATTATTAAAGCACTAAGGTAGTTTTTATTCTACAGAAGAAAGGACATCAAAGTAACATATATGATTGGTGCTCAACTAAAAACAATTTCTTTCCTTTTCTCTTCATACCTTCTCATGGAGCATATATAGTAGTTGTCTGAATTCTGGAGGCTGTGGGGTTAGGGACTTATTGAAGCCTTTCCTGACATTGTTAGTAATTTTTGTAAGTGATGAGGAAATTAGGAAATTTGCTGTAATCGTGTTTTAAAATAGTATGGGCACAGAAGCTTACTTCTAATCATTTCATTTCAGCAGGTAGACATTTTAAATGGCATATGATATGGAAGCCAGCCCTGAGACTACATGATTTTTCAGTGGTAATTGTGCTATTCAATAAAAATTTACAGATTTCTGGATACTTACCTTGAGGACATCATCTAAATTAAGATAGTTAAGATGTCACAAAACAATAGTTGCAGATTAAAAAAAAATGTATATGTTAGGATGTTTTTTGAACTATACTTTCTCTAGACTTTTTTAGAGTTTATGATTTGATAACAATAAAGACTAGTAATTAACAACTAATTGCTTAACACTTTCTGCAAACCTTTTTCTTTTTCTTTGGCATATGTCATAATCCTCTTTCCCACTGAGAGAAAAAAAAAAAAAACCATCAAAATTATGTTAAAATATTTACACACTCCTGAATGGTGTTAGTTGTATAGGACACATGTCCAGAATGACAATTTCGTGACCAGAAGGGTAATGGAAACCATCTTTGAAAGGCATGCAAAATGCCAGGAGACCCCAGCCAGAGAGTGAGATCTGCATGAAAAGTAACTGGATGGTGAATCAGAGGGAGAAATGCATTCCAGAGCACTGCTGTCAGTTTCAAGTATCCATGGCTGGATTCTCTGGAGCCTTAATGAATTTCCCCTGCTCTCCCAGAGCCATGTAGATCTTGTCCATGCTGTCTTCCAGGCCTTACACCACTGAATGGTGCCATAATGTCACAATGCCCAAAGCATGGGGATTTTGTCTCATAGATCCTCCTCCTACTTTATGAAGCAAGTGCAGGAGCCTTCTGAGAGGGTTCCAAATGTTTCAGGATCATTTGCATAAGGATACAAATAATGGGGTGTGTTTGTGTGTGTGTGTGTGTAAAAGAGAAGGAGGCAAGAAGAGATGAGAGAGATTGATCTTATTAATAATTTACTAAACCCTCCCCCCCCAGTCACTTAGGGGCTCATAAAAATGGTGGTCAGTCCAGAGAACTTTAATCTTTGCAGACAGGTAGAAATGTGTGTCTAGAGATATGTATGGGAAAAGCGGAGGACCAAAAAATAAATTCCAAGACCCACATCACCACTTAGCTGTATGATGTTGAGCAAGTCTCATAACCTGTGCGTTCCTCCTCTTCGTTAGATGCAGAATGGAGATGATACTTCTTATTCTGTTGCAACTGGGAGATTCCCGTGAACTACTGCACATGGTTGTGTTTCCTAGATAGTGCACATGAGGGAGAACTAAAGCTCTCATTATTCTTATTAAATACATAGCATTTCAAGCAGAAAACGAAATTCGCACTGGAGATGTGAGACATCATGAATAATTGAGATGAAAGCCTTGAATGCCTCTGTTACTCCCTGACTCTACCTTAATTTGCTTCTGTTCTTGAAGAATACCTGTGAGATGGGGCGCCTGGGGGGCACACTCCATTGAGCATCGGACTCTTGGTTTTGGCTCAGGTCTGATCTTGGGGTCATGTGATCGAGCCATGCATCGGGCTCCATGCTCAGTGTGGGGTCTGCTTGGGTTTCTGTCTCACTCTCCCTCTGCCCCTTCCCCCTGTTCTCTCTCTCTCTTTCTCTCTCTCTCTCTCTAAAATAAATAAATAAAATCTTAAAAAAAAAAAAAAAGAATAGTTTTGATATTGGCTAGAGCCAAATTTCCCAATACTGCTGTTTGCAGGTATAGGCCATACGGTGAAAACTGGGTGCTTTTGTATTGGTTGGGCAGACAGTGGGAGAGGTATAATAAAGAATCAAGAAGAAAAGGACTTGAAAGAGTATCAGGATGCGCATCTTCAAGACATTTTTAAACAAGTTTTTTTGTTTTTTGTTTTCCTGTCTATAACACTGCCTTGTGGAATGAGAGGGTACTAAAAAATTGATCCTATCCCCTTGGATTTAAGTATTGTTGAGATATTTGTCCTCATCACTCATATAGATCAAAAGGAAATTTTATGTGCAGAATGAGGCAATTAGACTACATATAATTAGACTCACCAAACTCCATTAATACATGCTAATCTTTAAAAGTTGTGAACTAAAAACTGATTGATTTTTCCACTGCAGTATTAACTTTGTAAACAAGTTTCTATTTATTGCTATATAAATTGGGTAGCATCTCTTGCTTTCTGAAATATTTTCCTAAGAACTGCAAGCAAAACTAGACAATGCCATCATCTTTTGACTGTTTTCTTAATGGAGACCTCATCAACTAGTTACTCCTAAGAGTGGGTACTTTTTCAAACTACACCATGTCTTCCCGAGAGAAACGTATGTGTTCGTCTGAGAGGGGAGGTGTAGAGGTTGAAAACAAACAAACAAACAAACTCCCAGGATATTCTAGTGTGACTCTGAATGGAGAACCACTCAAAGCATTAAAAGTCCTGTTTCAGGGTCAGTGTGTTTTATATTCACAAATTATCTTTTCAAGTAACGCTTTGCTCATATCATATCACATATTAGGGTACATCTACAACAAACAGCTCAAATGAAGAAATCTGTTTCAGACTCTCATTCCCAGACAGATTCCCATCAGTTTTCAAATAGGGTGCAAAGATTATATACAAAAATTCTATACGGCCTGCGGAATTTACAGATTCTTTTTATTCCCTTTCAGGCTGTCTAACTCTTCTCTTATTGTTCTGTTTATCAACAATATAAGATTTCACAAACAGTTGTCTGTGGCCAACATGTTGTGAATTCCTTGGCAAAAAGATGACCAAAAAAAGTCTTCTGAGGGACTGCTAGAGGCAAAATATGCCATTCTTTGTTTGCATACAGCCTGATATACTGTGTATTTACCTTCATAATTTTTGTCAACTATAAGCATGTGTTATAATGCTTATTTTCACGGTTGCTTTGCTTGAGCAGTATCAGGTGATGCTCGGCATCTTCAGAATCTTTGAAGCCTTATTTATGTTTGCTTGGATTGGACAATCTCTTCTGGAAAATGTCAGAACAAGCTTGTGTTTATATCACATATAGGTAAGATGAGAAATTACTGATGTCAATGTAGAATTGATTGATATGCAACATATCTCATTCTTACCAAATATTTTCCAATATGTTTTACTCTAATGGAGAGATTGGTTCCTTAAATCAAATGGGTAGAAAAATACATTTGTATTTCTGCAGTTTTGAAGTAATTTTTAAAAAATTTGGAGTCTTTAAAAAATTCATCCTCCTAGGTATGGTGTTTCCTGTGTTGGTGTTGTGTCCCTAATTATGTTTTTATGGGTAAGCGATGAATCCAGATTAGCTCTTCCTCTGGTTGGATTATCTATTTTCTGGATCATAAAGCTGTCACTGCATAACCTAGAAACCTCTTTAAAGATGCATGTTTGGCTGCATTTGTTATCCAACAGATGTCTGGATAGTTAGAATCTCTTGAGAGTATTATAACTTGTGGTTTCAGTTACAATAAGTGATCCAAGCATTTTTTGGTCTTGCTCCTCTCTAGTTCTGGGAGAAAGTCTGTAGAAGAAATCGCAGAGGGTATTCCATTTCACTCTTCCCCACTCCCCCTTTCCTTTATTCTTTGTCTCTGTCTTCAAAGTTTTGTTTTATTGTCTATATCTGCTTTTGGAATTGGTGAGCAGTGTCTATATTACATATCCTACCTCCTGGTCCCCAGTTTCTCTCACCTAAGGGGTGATCGAATTGATATTCATATTTTGAGCACAGCAAATTGCCACTATGATCCAAAACTACCCAACTCTTGTTATTTATATTTTATATTTGTCTGCGAAGTCAATTGTAAAATGACTGGTTCAGATTTGTAACTCTGTATCCTGAGGGTTTGAGTACTTGCCAGTTTCCCTTGCTAGCTGGCCATCTTAACCTGCACACGTCTGAGGAAGTGGACGTCGCCAAAGGCAATGGGTGGCTATTGTACGCATAGGAGGGTTTGTGGTTTTGGAGGGAGGAAGGCGGTGAGAGGGCGGGCAGGCTGCCAGGGGAGCTTGCTGTCTGGGGCTGGGAAAACAGGAGCAGCGGGAAACACCTGGCCACTGACCCGCTTGCCGCCTGCAATGGTTGCCTCAGGTTCGCAGGCGCTGTGCTCCTGACAAAAACGCAGTGAATTATGGTCTACGAGGTTCCGTGGATTTTCCATTTCTACTCGTCTTTTGAATCTGAACTTAAAGATATTTTGGCCTGTTTAGACAGTTTTCACCTCATTGTTTCTGACAGTACTACTACACGGAAATTTTTAAGTCACTTCTAAATGTGCCTCGAGAAAACATCTTTATACACAGAAAGACATCCCTCTGCTAATAAATTATTTCACTGCCATAGTTAAGTATCTCTTACCATTGTTTTAGTGTGCAAGGGTTGTAATGATAAGAAGGTAATTGTAATTCAAGTGTCATAATAAATTTAATCTTTGGCCTGGTTCAAGAGTACATTTTGTTTGTGATGACTTTAAAAAGAATTATTGTCCAGCATTGAAGTACTAAGTATGAAGATGCTTAATGCTCATCGAACTGACTGAAATATTTGTAAAATATGAGAAAAATAATCCTTATGTACCTACTATACAAAAAGCACTTAGAAACTAATGAGGAAATTGCTTTCTTAAATGCACAGGAAATTGGCCAAAGATAAAACACAGAGGAAGAAATGCCATAATCACAGAATGTTTACCTTCACTAATGTGAAAGGAAATGCAAATCGAATTAGATACCTTTTTTTTTTTAAAGATTTTATTTATATATCTGAGACAGAGAGAATGAGAGAGACAGAGAGCACATGAGAGGGGGGGAAGGTCAGAGGGAGAAGCAGGCTCCCTGCTGAGCAGGGAGCCCGATGTGGGACTCGATCCAGGGACTCCAGGATCATGACCTGAGCCGAAGGCAGTTGCTTAACCAACTGAGCCACCCAGGCGCCCCGAATTAGATACTTTTAATCTGTAATAATAAGTAATGAAAAATGATATGAATATTTGTACAAACTTGCTGAAACATTTAGCACTCACAACGAAATATGCAAATGTAAGTGTACCAATATGCTGAGGTTCAGCAATTATATTAACATATTTTCAGGAAATTGTCTTATGTATCAAAATGTTCACTTAAGTAACAAGTATATTTGTACACATGTGTGTTCCCAAATGATGTACATCTATAGAGAATTGGGTAATTTACACTACAGGGTAGAATAAATATTATACATCCTTCCAGAAGGGTTCATCTGCATGTACTGACATGGAATAAAAGGTTTTCCAAGATAATATTGCTGGTGAAATAAGCATGGTATATAGCATAGTATAAATAGTGGTATGACTATGTATGTACATCTAAAGTATACTCAGTGAGTTCTGTGGTGACAAGGGATATTAGGTAGAACTTATACTTTCTAAATCCCCTGTAAATTGATATTAAGCAAGAAGTCTCTGATGTTTCGAAATTTGAAAAAAAATATATGTTTTTAAAGAAGAATGAAGGGAGGTGTCCATGGTGGTTAAACGTGTTTTAAATATTTACCTAAAATGAAATCATAGTTCCTGAATTGGGTAGCTCTCACTCTTATTTTTTCCCCCACTTTGTGTTTCCTCTACTTTTTGTTTCTCCTACTTAGTGTTAAGGTGCTATCCCCACGTAGATCTTATTTAGAAATTCTTAACTAGCATTTAAACTGATTGCCCTGGGGCTCAGACAAACAAATGCAGTTGTATGATCATTACCAATGATAATTTTATAAAGCAGGAGAAGATAATACAACTGTCTCTTGCATCACTTTGTGATCATTTGTCAATGTTTCAGTGTTAGATGTCAAATTGTTGGTTAAGGTTGGATATTTTGATATAGTATCCAACACAGTGTTGTATATACTTATATTTGTAATAAATATGACTTACTTTATTAAAGCAGGGATGAAGCAGGGGATTCTTTTTTTTTAAATGTAGGAATAAGCTACCAGCTTCTTTTAGTGTCATGGCAAGCATTTTGATCCTA
Organism: Neomonachus schauinslandi; assembly: GCF_002201575.2. Lineage (NCBI taxonomy): Eukaryota > Metazoa > Chordata > Mammalia > Carnivora > Phocidae > Neomonachus > Neomonachus schauinslandi. The sequence continues at coordinate 38,520,861 of NC_058403.1, read as the reverse complement.
AAGAGTTTCTAGACTCTTAGTATCTATGAAATGAAGAATTTATATTTATGCATCTAAGTATTTCTTGACTTTCAGGTCATAAAATATTCTACCCACACTTCAAGGTTTTATGTATGTTTTCTTCTTTTTTATCAGCAGCATGTTCCCCAGTGTATGGTTACCACATTACCTCTTTTATCTACAGCAATAAAATTAATTGGAAGCACGTTCAACTTACTTAAGAGCTATAGTCAGTGGTGTTGTCAAGTGATTTGCTGACTTAGAAGCAGGACATGCTTTCCTAATGGATATGACTCTGAAAATCAAACATTCCCTAAAACTCAGATGTGCCAGAGTATAGTTTCTCAGTAACCTAAATTATTATTTATTTCTCCCCAATAGTAGAAAACTTAACCTTGTTAATTCTGAGTATTCTTAGTCCAACTTAATGGTATCTCCATTGCTCTATTTAGTACAATGTCCAATTTAGAATTGAAACCTCTTCTCAGATTCCATCCTCACCCTCTCCTTAGGTTTGCCTCTGTATTCCTAGAATCATTGTATCACAGAAACTGTCAATTAAGAGGTTGCTTCTTGCTTCATGATTTTGTCATTTCCTTCCTATCCTGGCCTTTGTTTTCAAACCTATCCCCCCCCCACTCTGTTTCTCAGTGCATTCTCTGAAGAGTGCTCTCCCCCAAGTGATGACCCATTTAAGTCAGGTTCAGCCTCTAGCGATTATGATCCCTCCAACATTCTCAGTTGGGGTGACTGGTGTCATTTCTTCTGCTGTGGGGTACCCACATCATAGCCATTGGACATACTAGCAGGCCCACCAACATTTTCTCTGAGCTCACTCTTGTATCTGTTTTGAGGGTCACACGGAAACTTTAGGATCTTTTTACAAGACACCTAAGAGTGGAGGGAAACGAGAGCAGGAAGTGTCCAGATCTTTCATCCTTAGATACGCCCTGTTGCCATCTCTACTTCCTTATTCCCAGAGCCTTTTGTAAGAGGTGTACCTCTGGGGCTCCTGGCTGGCGCAGTTGGCTGAGTGTCTGACTCTTGGTTTGGGCTCAGGTCCTGATCTCAGGGTTGTGGGATGGAGCCCCGCTCCTCTCTGAGTGCAGAGTCCGCTTGGGTTTCTTTCTCCCTCTGCCCCTCCCCACCTTCAAATAAATAAATCTTAAAAAAAAAAAAAAAAAAAAAAAGAGGTGAACCTCTGAAGGTGTTGCCTCCTAAAAATTTCAGCTAGAAAGTGAGAAAATGAGTTGTGATGCCTTGTTAGGGAATCAAATACTTCAAATTTTAAAGGATAATTCTCTTACAATCTTCGTTCCTCGACCAGGACTTCTCTCCTGCTTCTAATTAATTTACACTTCTTTTCTGTGTTCATACTTCCCTTGCTCTCTTAAGTCTGGGTTTTTTGTTTGTTTGTTTGTTTTTGTTTGTTTTTTTCTTTTTCTTTTGGTGGTCAGGTGTTAGTGGTGTTGGAATTGAATTGAGGAACTGGATCTGTGGGCTTGCATTTCCATTCAAGATTTTCTCCTAACTGAATCCCAGACTCTCAAACACTGAAGCCAACAGTCTGATGTCTTTGTTCTCTGGCCCCATTTCTGAAAATCACCTCATGATCCAAATGGTCACCCTGCGCCTTCAGTGTTCACACTGAAGAAGGGTTCTTTTTGTGGCAGTGGGGAGGGTTATATATCAAAAACATATCAGTCAACATGGAATATCCTATTACACAACTAAAGTAGTCTTCATCTGAAGTATAATAAACTACTGTGTAATCAATTACCGCATCTTAGAAAAAACATTACAGATGTTTAGTTTAAAAAGGTTACTAAAAGAGCTGTGTTGTTAACTCTGATACTGGTTCTGTTGTCAGGTGGTTTCTAAACAGTGTAAAAAGGAATATAAAAAATATGTATTATTTTTTTCCTCAAATTGAATGAAAGGATTTTGACTTGGGGAATTGTGGGTAGTATAGTTTAGTGACATAGTCTCTGACAAATATGGTCCAAATGGGGGCAAGCCATATACCTTGTGGTTGAGACCTTTGACTCTGACATCAGACCACCTTGTTTTCAAACCTAGCTCTACCACTTAATAGTTTCATAATTTCTCTTAGTCTCAATTTTCTCATTTGTAAAATAAATATTATTGTAGCATGGTTGGAAACATTAAATGAAATATTTCAGGAAAAGCACTTCACACAGTGCCTGTCATATTTAACTGTAAGAAAATGTTCACTGCCATTTTTATGATGTTTATTTTCTCATCTACTAAAAATCTCACAGACTAAACAATAAAATTAAAACTTAGTTACTGATATCAGGAAGATAAACATGGGTGATTTCAGAGAGCCAGTGGGGAGATTTCAGCATATGTTATGAACCAATTTCCTATAGGTTTGCGTTAGGAAATTGAGAGACAGAACAAGCCTGAATAGGAGCAATATAGCAGAGTAGATTTTGTGTTCTGGTAAGAAAAGCTGGGGAAACCCCAAATGTAAGTAGACCGCATACAGATAATAAGTCAATGATTTCTTCCTCTTCGATCCTTGCTGAGAAAACTAAATGTACCAGATGACTCTTAAATATCCTGATTTATCCTCATCAATTGTCTAACAAGAAAAATCCTACCACCACTTCTCTGTTGCAACTTATTAGTAGTAGGGTATTTTGTTTGTGGTTGTTCATTTTCTTGTATTTTACTTACGCCTGTTGAATTTAATGGATATTTTGAAATACCTGGTAATTAAAGTGAAGGTTTGATAGAATGTACCATCACCAAGAAGCAGTTAAACCACAAGGACTACAGTAGGTATTTAATACATTTGAGGCCATAGATGAATTGATTTTTTAGGCCATAGACGAATTGCATTACTCTAATGGAAAGACTTGGAAATAAAAACAATGAAGAGATGAAGTTATAAGGAGAGAATGCCCTCTGTTATTCTGGTTCGAAAATGTAGAGCTGTGGTAAGTAATGCAATAGTTGTCTGCAGAAAAAGGCTAACATGATTTTGAAGGAGTCATATGTCTTTGCAAAGCAAACTAGGGATTGCCTTTATGTAAGAGGAAAAAAAAGACACTCAAACCACTTGATGATTCCAACACTATTCATGACTTGCTGTGCTGACATTCTATAGATTGATGGGGTCTTCAAGTGTGGAAATACTGAGTCATACAGAAGATGAGACGTTTCAATAATGAAAAAAATATTTATGCAGTCAGCAGATTGTCAGTTAAGGTGGTTTAGATTATAAGAGTCACCATACAGAGACTGTGTCAGGTTGCAAATTATTCTAACCACAAAATCACTTGAAAATGAGTAAAGCAAATTTAGAGTGAATGAGTATACCCCCCAATCCTTTTATTTCTTCCTTCTCCTCTTCCTCCTGTTTCTCCTCCTCATCCTGCTCTTTTTTTGAAAGGAAAACTGTTGACTCTGTATCTAAACATAATACTAGTCTCATGAGAAAAAAAAAAATAAAATGGAACTAATCTTTTTTCAGAAAGTGTTGCTTTTTTCCCAGTATGCAAGTGCTAAAGGGTATAAATAGTGACTTGTGATTCTATGGGGTGCTTCTTTGTCTTTTTCTGTTTGTTCTCTCTCCCTTTATGTAGTCTTTTTGTAGATTGTCTATATGTCTCCCATTAATGACTGACTAATTGTGTCTGTTTTGTAATGACATCCATTGTTTTGTAAAATTCTTTGACAAGTTGGAGGGACAAGAAATGAAATCACTGCAGCTGTTTTAGTAACAATTATAGTTTAAAACCCTACTGGCTCATTTAACCATTCCATTTCTGACATCCAGCCCAGACTTACAACAGTTTCAGATCAAGGATCAAGAAAACATCCTGTGATCTGAGCACCCGCACAGCGGCAATCATGCTGCCTTTCTACCCACTCATGCAGTAGCCTTCCTTCATGTTTTGGTATTTGGTTTTAATCATTACCTTGTCTTTCCTCTTCCAAACGATTATGCCAAAAATAAAGGAAACTGAGGTAAGTGACTTCAAGTGGGTATAAGCTGAAGGTGCTATGCTAATTGTCCTCATCAGAAATCAGTCAACTGACTGTATTGGAACCAAATCAGAGTCATATTTTTCTGTTTCCTGTTTGATAAACTTCTTAATCACTTTAGCTTTGAGTTGGAATTCATACATGTTCACTTATTTTCCTTTGGTCACTATTTTTAAAGCCTTATCTGTAAATTTTATTTTCTTGCTATGAAGTATAGATTTTCATAAGCCATCTTAAATATTTTCTGGAGGAAGATGTGAAAAAATAAGTACATTTATAAAAATAATATTTTGTGCTATTAGCTATGAACCAGCTATGTCTATCTTACTGACACTATCAGATCCAGTTTTTAACCATGTCTAATTGCTCACCATGTTGGATAACAATACCACTATGGACTGCATTTCAAAATAGCACCAGAATTTACTCACTCTTTTAGTTCAAAAGTATCATTTTTATTGCTGAAAAGTATTAACTGAAGTGCCCCAAAGATTGGTTAACTTGTTTTCTCCAAATATCAGCTCCTTTTGGAATTAGAACTAAAAAGGTTCTGTGTCTATTATTTTATTTTATTTATTATCACTCATACTCCAAGAAAATAAAAACTACAGTAAGGAATTTCTACTGTACCAAAGAAGAGGAAGAAGAATTTCTACTGTACAAGTGGCATTGTGCTAGTCTAGAGTTTCTGTCAACTGCTGTGTTGGTTGGCTTTTTGAAAACTGTGAGCTCAAGCACGGAATTTTTTTAGAGATCAGGTCATCCTTAGGCCGTACCCCACCGTGGCCTAGATCGTCTTTTTGGCTTCTGTATTCAATGCCTTGTAGATTATGCCCACTTTCGAGTGCTTCTTGTATTAAAGCTTTTCGTTTTTCTCACTGTCACCTTTCCCAGGTCTACAGCATCAAGACAAGAGCAAGGAATCACCATGGTACTGAAACACAGTATTAGCAAGTCAGGCTGGAGTGTGACTCCGTGGGCCCACTGGGAAAGATGCTGCCAGTATTTTCCATTCTGCAGTGGGACACGATAGACATGCAAGGAGAAGAGGAAGTATCAGCCAGCTGACTTTGGTTGGGAGCCTTTTCTTGAGAAAGCCCAGTGGGTCCTAGACATTGAAGAAAAGCATTTTTGTTTGTTTTTTCCCCTCATCTGAGCCTTTGCCAACTGTGCAACTCTTTTTTTGTCTTGCTTTTATGGATACATGGTTTAATTTTTGTTTCCTTTTGATTTTTTTTTTCCCCTTTTTGAACCAACCACCTTGTCAGGAAAAGATGAACCACAAATGAAAATGCTCATTCTTTCAGGAATACAATTTTGTAGCTCTATGTGTATCTATTTTTGTAGAAATACAGAAAGTTTGATTTAGCATTGATGGGCTATTTTTGAGGGATGTATTTTTTTTAATATTGTAAAAATTGTTAAGTTCTGTTTAAAGAACTTGCTCTCAGAGAAGCACTGGCAAAAATGTTGAAAAGGCTTGTCTTTCAGATGTCTGTGATATGCTCTGTGCTTTCTAGGTTACCTCAAGTGTTTGATAGTTTCTCCTTTTTTACAAAAGTAGCACCATAGCCAAGCCAATATAGTATTGTTTTACATTAAATCTCGGTGAAGATTTAATTCCATGCTAGCTCACCTAGCTTTGAGTTATATGCATAGCTTGAAAAGGAAGTTTTTTCATGACCAACACTAAAGAAAGGATATTTCATTACTTCGATTTGTCCCAAAGAGTACTTGGAGGTTGACTAAGTTTTGCAGAAACTTTCAATCAGAGGGAGAGTTTGCCTAGCATATGTAGTTGTCTTTCTTAGCCCATCCAACTTTGACAAATGGAACCAGTTTATATCCAACTCCTGGAAAAAAAAAAAATGCGTTTACCCATGCTACCTTTGATTGCCAGTGGTTTAGTTTCCTTGTTTCTAATTATGCAATCATGGCAATTTTTAAGGTCATATTTTAAGTGGATAGTTTTTTTCCTAGAGATGGTTTGAAGGGATAATGTTTGGGAAGGTACTAGATGCATCACAAAGCCTTTAATTCAATGGCTGTTTCTGATAATGTTACTCATCACTGTAAATTGAAAAATAATATATATATAATATTTCAAATGTGTTTTTCAAGACTTTCTTGTTTGTTTAAATCTGGTCTTAGCTGATTGAACTTTTTTAAGAAAACTTTTTAGAGCAAAATGAAATTTAAATTGGAATTTATGCCACAATTACTTAAATCGGGGTAATAAATTGACTATTTATTCTTTGAAATTTATCCTTGAATACTCAGGATTCAACTTGGCATGGCCCTCAGGATCTAAATAAGGTGAAGTTGGAATAATCATTAAGACCTTGTTAGGAAAAGATTAAGGTTATAAAAGTAGCAGTTAATATCTTAAGGATTTTTGATGCAAAGTCCATTCTCATATAGCTGCTTCCAGAGATGGGTCACATTAAAAAGTTAGTGTTATATAGAAGTTTTTGTTTGGTAAAAGTTTCTCAAATGTGCCCCCTCCTGGTCTTCACCCATATGAAATAGAGTGTTTCATGAAATACCACTTTCCATTTTAAACTGTGTATATCTTGTGCATAAACATTTTAGCTATAAGAACAGCATAACCTCTGCTCAGCTAGGCAGGGTTCTTACAGATAATTTAAAGTAGTTCCCTTATCTCTGTTTTTTGCATTAGTTTTCTTTCCTGGTGCCTCTGGTGAGTTATAAATCTATTATACACTCTCTTGTAGTCTTATCATAAGTTGCTTCTTCTTAACCAGACTCTCCTTAATGCAATATGCATATTTTTACCTAATGTGAGGTCAAAACTTAAGGAATTTTCTACTTACAAATGATATGAACTTAGATTTCTAGGGAGTGGCTTGGTCAAATTATCTATATTTTGATCTATAATTTGACTTGTTACGGTTGTATGTACTTTGCCCAATCTGTGGAGCATGAAGTTAAATGACTTTATAAAATTGGTTTCCTCTTGTGTCCTGAGTTTTCAAAGACAAGTATTCGACAGTTCCCATGGGATGACTCACTGGGGATTATTTATTTTCCTCCTCTTCCCTTGGAACCTATTAACTTCCTTTGCAGTTTCTCTTAGAACAGCGTTGTACTCCAACTCATTCAGATCATTCAATTGGATTTTCCCAATTAAGGGAGAAGAAAAGTATTAACTCTCTGCTCCTCTCCTTATTCTCCATTGAATTGAATTCAAGGAGAGAGAGACAATTGAATAGCTACACCCTGAATTTGGACTGTGTTCTGTGCCACTCCTGGTAACTATAGTATGAAAGGTTCCTTGGCTCTGGGGCCCAAGAAAAGCTGGGGGCCTGAATTCTGCTGTATCCAGGAAAGATTTGTAAGTGAGTTCTCCTGGTGAGAAAAGGCGTTGTTGACATACTACAAGGGTTAGATCCTTGCACAGACAAGGAATGGATCAAAGTCTAAGTAAAAAGAGAGTACATGTCTCTATAATTGCCTGGCATCCCCTTGGTTTTGTTTTGTTTTTTGCCTGGCATCCCCTTGTTATGATCATATTACCTTCACCACCAGAAGTTATAAAAGAGGATGAGTTGTAATTTAGCATGATATTCTGAATTTATTTTAAGTTGAAAATGCTATCACTCTCTGGGTCTGCTCTTCTCACATCAAAATGATGCTGTTGAACTTAGAGGCTTCTGACCAGCTTTACAGAGGCCTACCAACTTCCTCCCCCATTCATTTGGAACCATTCCACCTTTGACTATTTTAAACATTAGACTTCCTTCAAGGTTTCTAATAAGCTAGACCCTATTAAGTCATCTCATTTATTTGACATCTAATCTAGGCTTCGACCACTAAACTAACATGAGTTAAGGAACAACATAATAGTGATAAGTAAGATCTCAACAGGCTATTTTGTCCCTCACTGTTTATTTGAAAAGAGCCTCTAAATATTTTAAAAAACAACGTTTCTTCTTAAGAAGGTTAACTGTCCCCTCCTAACTTTTATCTGTAATTTTTTTTTCTTTCTCTGTCCTCTTAAAATTATTAACATTATTATTTTAAGCAAAAATGGCCAGGGTTGCTCTACATTTTGCAAATGAGAACCAGTGGGTTGCAAATAATTTAAGGAATTAATTCTTTTTACTTTATAAAAACTTAAAAAAAAAACAAACAAATTCTAGGCACTGGCATAAAACATGCCCTTGAGGAGCTCATTATTTATTTTGCAAATCATATTTCCTATTCCTATTCTCAGACCTGCAGAATAGGGCAGGATCTATCTAGTTTTTGCATTTGCTATCTAGTTTAATGTTCTATTTGTCATTTAAAGTTGCAGTCAGAAACTATATTTCAAGAAACTAAATTCTGTTTCTTACTGAGTGTCCCTTTGTGACATAATATTTGCCAAATTAAGTCAATGGGGCAGTGGCGTTAAGTGGTGGAAAAGGAAAGTTTATATATTGGAGTGTTGACTGAGGGATAAATAGAGAAGCAGAATGAATTAATGGAAAAGAGCATTGACTTGTGCATTAGGTCATTGTCTGAATTCTGGCTTGGCCACAATTAGATATGTGTGATTTGAGGTTTATGTATCTTATGAGTAAAGTGAGATAATAGTACCTAACCGGCAGGCTGTGAAGTGTGGAAATCATTTATCTATCATCTATCTATATATCTATCTATCTATCTGTCATCAATCATCTCTGTCTCATAGTAGATGTTCAGTAAGTAAGAGGTACCACAAATGTCTGTCAATTAAGTAAGTAGGTCATAAAATTGAGCTCCCAGATGTCCCTTCTTTATACTTTCCGTATCCATTTTTGCAGCAATCAAATAGATATATGACTGCTTTTTCATAACAAATTGTTGCAAGAGAATCTTGTCCACTATTTGTTGAAGATAAAATGTAAATTTCTTAATTCTGTTGCTTTAGTGTGTCATTTATGAAGGAAAATAAATTAACCTTTTAGTGGTATGTAGGTCCAACTGTGAGTTTTCTTACATTTCCAAAATTTTATTCACCTGGGATCATATTATTTTCTCCCAAATTAAGGCAACATCTTTACTAAATCATCAAAGTTTATATTTTTTCAGTTCTATTTTGGGCTTCCTTAGCACCTGGAATAAAAACCTCTCTTTTGAAGTTATTCATTTTTTTTTTTACTTGCCTTGAGGAAAAATTGCAAAATATGGTGGAAAAAAATCGTTTGCATGAAAAGGGGAGGGAAAAAAATCCCTTTACAATCTCAGCAGATTTACTCTGCTTGAGAAAAAAAGAAACAATTTTATTAGAAGCAGATGTTGACACTGTGTCAGTTATTGAAGATGGAAAGAGTTCACTTTAACCATCGCAGTTACAAAGGAGTATTGATGGCAGTTAGAATCCCTGTGATTGATCACCTTCATAGCAGACATAAGGACAGCAGAAAAGCAGAAACTGTATGAGACCAAGACTGAAATCAGCCTGCTGATTTTCATGTACAGGATCTTTAAGACCCAGTTTCATTTCGTTTTGTGTTTTCTTTCCTCCAGGATAAAAGACACCTCTTTCAGAAAGTTTAAGGCTTTTTGAGAAATTAAAATTTATTCTGCAAAAACATGGCCTAAGGGCTCTTTAACTCTCTTATTAAAGTATTAAAACTCTTATTAAAGTCATTTTAGAAAAATTGGGTTGTACTTTTAGTTCAAAAATGTATGTGGAAGACAAATAGATAAACTATACAAAAGTGGATGATTGAAGTTTGGGGTATGGGTGGGCCTTTCAGGGAAACCTCAGTCTCAAGAGCTTCAAAATGTTAATTACCTTGGTAACTTGGTCGTGGACATTGGGCGCAGAACAGACTTTCAGAATTTTTCAGTGGGCTTTTTTCTTTTAGTGTTCTCTGGGAATTTCATTCTATACACTTTTCCAAAATATAGAAATAGCCATTATTATTAAAATATCTTCATTTTCTTATTTCCTTTATTGTCCATTATGCTTTTTTGTTTGTTTGAAAAATATTTGTATAGTTTCAAATAATTGATCAAACTAGTGTTCACTTGAAATTGCAAATTAATTAGATCCAATAAATTTATCTGAATCTCCTTTTAAAGAAATACTAATTGAATTAAGTGTAATTTACCAATTCCATTATATAAGTAAACAATGATACCTTCTAGAAAAGGTCAGGTTACTGTCAATTAGCTTCCTTTTTAACAATTTCTGGACTACTAAATTTTGACATTAAGAATAACTCCTTTAGAATATAAGATTCTTTAGGGGTTTCTTTGGTGTATGCATAAGATGTGAACTTTTCTAATGATATCTCTTTATACTAATAGAGATGTACATTTTTTTATGCTGTGGCTAGGGCAAAAAAATAATGATTATTTACACACGTGATTTAATTTCTTAGGATATTTACAATCTTGGATATTATATATGATTTAAAAAGACTATTCCATACATTTTTCTGGATATACAGTATAGGGAAGTGTTTTCATGTGAATTCTTCGTATCATTTTAAAGTGCATATATTGAAAGGGAAAACATGGATTAATTTGTTTTTATCATATATATCTAGGTAAGGTGAAATAGTTTTATAAAAAAATAAATAGTGTGGAAGACTTTATATTTGTCAGTTGATTAGGTAAACTGAAAACTATTCATAGAAATATTACCCTACAACATTGAAATACAATAAAATTCCAGACTTTTTAGTTTTATGAGCAATTTTATGCTATCTTAATTTTACATTTCCAGAAAGACAAATTAACTAATCTTTCCTATGTTGTCAGTCTTAATTTACGAAATTCATAAAACTTTTGGCTTTACAAGCTAATTATAAAATCTTAAATTTTTTTCTGTTTTTCTTGGGGTTCAGGAGAGAGACATTTTCATATTTCAGTTCACTCTTCAAATACAGGTCGCATAACTATGTGTCAGTGATAAAAGATGGTGGAGGACTTTGTAGTATAAACAATGTTACCTTCAATTTGTTCAATAAATAATTTAATGTGAACTTAATGTTTATATTTTTATGTAGCATTTTGGTTTGGTCTGCATTTCTTGACAATTAACTAAAGCTCTGTTTTCTTCTTACCCAATTAAGCAATTTATAAATATCTTTGGAAATTAAAACATCTTAGTGTTTTGTTTGTTTGTTTTTATGAGGTTAATTTCTAAGGCCAAGGAATTTAGTTGTTACAGTGAGGAGTGGATTATAAAACAAGTGTTTATAATGGAAGAGCAAGTGAAATAAGCTATGTTAATTATATAACAGGAAGCTTGCAAATGAATTTTTTAGTACAATGCTTCTAAAATTATCATCTCTTTATGAGAAGTGCATTTTTTGCTTTGTTTTTACACTTGTTGGATATAGAACTTGCTATAAGTATTATGAAAAACAAAAACAAAAACAAAAAAACCTTTCCTAACAATTCATTGGTACTTGGAAAAGAAAATTTCAAGACCTTCTATTTTTGAAGGAAGCGAGAGTTTTCCTACAATGGACTCTACTTTCTTCTTAAATGAATCATTTAGAAGTGCTAAAGTCTAGAAATAAGTGTTCAAATCAGTAGACCCTCCAACATATCAGGTGAAATAATTTGGCATTCTTAACTGTTTGCTGTATTTAGACTAGACTAGTGTTATGAGTTTTCTATGGCTGCTGTAAAAATTACCACAAACTTAATGGCTTCAAACAACACAAATGTATTATCTTAACCACCCTGTAGGTCAGACATTCGGCACTGTTCTCAGGCTAAAATCAAAGTGTCAACTGCATTCCTTCTGGATGCTCTAAGGGAGAATCTCTTTCCTTGCTGTTGCAAGCGTCTAGAGTCCTTGACTAATGGCCCCCTTCCTCCATCTTCTAAGCCATTAGCCACTGGTCAAGTCCTTCTCACATAGCATCACTCTGACCCTCTCTTTTGCACCTCTCTCACATGTTTAAAGACCTTTGTAATTACATTGAGTCTGCCTGCATAGTCTCCTCATCTCAAGGTTCTTAATTTAATTACATCTGCAAAATCCTTCAATGTAAGGTAACATATTCACAGGTTCTAGAGAGTAGGACATGAGTATTTTTTTGAAGGGGGCATTATTCTACCACCACAATTAGTAGATTTCAATATATTTTTTCATAAACCCTGTAACCTGGGAGTATTTAATATAGCAAGGCTTATTGCATGTTTACAATGGTCATTTGTGGAGGATTCATCTTCCTTTGCTTAAATAATTGCATACGAAGGGAATTTCTGTTGTTATTTCAAACATTTCACGTGATTATTACAGTGCCTTGGAATCTAAAGGGCTATGTAGTATTTATGTCAGACAAGCACTCAGGGGGTTGGAGAGCAGGACATCTGGTGCAGATTCTTCCTAGCTGAAGTGTGTTTTCTCTGGGGATAATCAACTACCATTTAATTGTTTTGCTTCCTTTTTTTGGGAACGTATGATCATCCTGTGATGTCCTAAGTCTCCAAGCATCTCATTTGACCTGCTGATACACATGTGACAAAATATCTATATATGACCACATTGACATGGTAAAGCTTTACATTTTTGTCCAGATTGAATCATTACATCTGTTATCAGTTAAGCAGAGGAATGACTATGATGGAAAGCAAACATGTTTAGATGCATTTAATGTGTAAAGTAGGTACCTATACTTTGGAATGCTGTTGATCAATAAATGAGCTAGACTGTCTTCGAAACAACACTCAAGTATAACTGTTTTACTTTCCACACCAAGTTTGGCTGTGGCTGAATGAAGAACACCAGCATTGATCTTTGCTTTGCACTTGTAAAAGAGACTATTTGCAGGGAGCCAAATATAGCAAGAGGATTTATTATCTTGCCAAAAAATACAAAATCTGTTCCCCTTTAAACACGACACTCTATCCTTTTCTTGTGGATCTTGCTAAAAGGAAAATATAGCTTTAAACTACCCCATTCCTTCTGCGGGAAGTCCCTAATTTTTTTCAAATGGGCTATGTGTGGTTTTGTGTTTTATATTTCCTAAAGAAAATGGCTATATGAGAAATCCAGCCAGTATTAAGCATTCTTATTACAAAAAAGGAAAAAAACAAAAACAAAAACCCAAAAAACAAAACATTTCTAAATCAGAGGTAAGAGTCAATAGCAATTAAGAAAATCACACTTTGGTGGCTTCAAGACTGAGTATCGCTGCGTGATGTTCTGTGTTTCATTTTGTATTGAACCAAAAAAAAAATAATTTAAAAAAAATTGTCTTCAACCAACCAGGTGCTTTCTTTGCCTTAGAACATGGGTGTTTTGCTCTGAATATGGTCTGATGAGTCAATGGACTAGTCTAGATTATAAAGTTGGTAACGACAGTTAACTTTTCTGCTTGGTTTTTAATGTATATACAGAATTTTGAAAACAGTTTTGTAAACATCAACCAAGAAAATAAGCTTTCCAGTGACAGCTTTACCAGACATCTTCGTGTGGGATTTTAAAACAAACACAGGGCTGTTTGGAAATACTTGGTATATGTAAATATGCAAAATATGCCGACCAGTGCTAACAGCTCTAGGGTGTACTCCCTCATCCTGGAGCAGAATATTTTGGTGGCAGTGGTGGTTGTTTTTCCATCTTTGCTTCTCATCTCCCTCACCACCACCCCCCTCCCGTCTCCACCCACTTACCCATCCACAGACAAAAGCACATACTTAACACCCTTCCCCCCTATTTCCATGCTGTTTCCAAGAGAATCATTTCAGCAGATTCCCCCTGGAAAAGGTGGGTGGTGCTTTGAAGGACTGTTTGAATTACACGATGTCATAAAGGCTGAGCTTCAAGAACTTGCTTGCACTTGCTCTGACACCCGCCTCGCACACAGCCCAGACACTCCGCAGGCCAGATTCCATTAAGGCTTGTCATTGCAAGGGGAGGGAACGTCTGGTTGAACGTGGCCTTCCTGCTATGATGTTCCCAAAGAACACAGAGTAATCATTTTAAATGTGTGCTATCAGGTTCTGTAGCATCAAGGCATTCATTCATTTATAAAAAAATAAGCATATGCCTTTCTGCCTACAGCCTAAAAGAGAAAGAGAGGACCCAAGGGAAGTTAAAAATGAAAGCCTCTTCTTACGGCATTTTGACAGGTTTGGAGACGATCAGTTGGCAAATGCGAAGTGCGAAATCCTGGGTCCTAGGACCAGATCCACTCATAATTTGTTGATATCATTTAGTCAGTTTCCTTATCAGTAGCATAACGATCAAATGAAATAAATATAAGCTTTTTTGAGAAAACTAAAAGTACTGTACAGATACAAAGAGAAGGAACTGATATTTATTAAAACTATGTATCATGAGCATTGCATGAATGTATATTAAGGAATTCTCACAAATAGCAATATGCAGACAGCATCATTTGGGAGGCAGTTAGCAATATAAAGACCATGAGAATTTCATTTTTAGTGATGCTACTTAGAAGCTGGATGTCCTTGGACAATTTCCTCAGCCTCTTTAAGTCTCAATGTGTTCACCTGTCAAATGAAGATATTAAAAGAAACTACTCCAAACAATTGTTACAGGAATTAAATAACGTATATAAATCATTTAGTTGATTACTTAGTAATCATTACCACTAAGTAAATACCATGTTTTTTCTTCTTTTAACCTTGTTTTTTAGTAATTTAGGAAGTAAGTTAAGCCCTTCCCCAAGGGCACTTGACTACCAGTGACAGAGCCAGATTGAAACCCAGATTTAACCAAAAAAAGAATCAGTCCACCACACTACCCTCTAAAGTTTTTGCCATTGTCACATCTGAAGGTATTTGCTGTGAGCATATTTTAATAATTTCTTAGCCAACTGGAATAATTCCCATTTTCTTCTTCCTCCAAATCCTATGAAAATGGAACAGTAGAAATCTCTCTGCTCCTGGAACCCCAGAACTTAATGTGTGTGTGTGTGTATGTAACACTTTTTTTTCTTCTCCATAGTTTTTCTACAGGGTCATCTATATATGCTAATAACATTCATACAAGCAAAATGTAGTAATGATTCCAATCCCTGGGAGCCATAGTCTTGAAATCATGGATGTTAAATTCTTTAGCCTAGACAGTTGACAGTGGATATAGTGTCTGTATTGACCATTTGAGATAAGCCAAACCACCTTCCTATTAGGGAGTACCCATTCATAAAAACAAGTCTTAAAAAAGCCAGCTTTCTCAAGGAAATATTCTTAGATGCAACCACTGCTTCTTGCTCTCTGCTATATGTCTGGGCCTGCAAAGCTTCTGAACTTGTCTGTTTCCTAGCCCCATGATGATGCCCTTAGACTTATCAATAGAATTCAACCGCTTTGATGTTGGTCTTTTCATTGTGCTTCCCAGAAGAAGTTTTTACCTGTTTTTACTTCTTTGGTTGCTCATAATAGGGTCTTTCCTGCCCCAGCCCTGCTGGATTCTAGCTCCTGGAGTGAGCCAGGATCTGGCTATCCTGAAGGCAGAAAGCATTAACTTTGGCAAGTTGATCACTCAAGGGCTGATCTAGGATCTGAAACCTATAAAAGTTGTGCAGAGGGGAGCTCTTTCAGACGATACAAAAGCATACTAAATTATGAAAGTAAGAATTTAGAGTACGTATGAGAAATCACAACAAATTTTGTAAAGTTGAATACTATGAACACAAAATTCAGAAAAATATAAATTTGTCTTCACTACCTGCTTAAACTATATGTATAACATAACATACTACTCTTGCAACAACTAACACATTTACCTTTGTTTTATCTTTAGTACATTTCAAACATGTTTCTTTTCTTTCTCATATTTGGTGGTAGAACAGGTAGGTTCTGTTCATAGAGTAATATGTTCTCAGTCCCTCTTGAAACAACATAGTGAGGGGTTGTGGTATTCCTAGGCACCATTTGTTCACTAGGACATGATTACTTAATTATATCTGGAGGTGTTTGAGAATTATACCTGGAGGTGTTGGGATATAAATATATCCCGCTAAATCCAAATCCAAACTGTATGTATCTGGTAGATAGCTTGATCCTTACCACCTCACAAAGGAAAGTGTGGTGGAGGGGAGATCTGAGTGAAAAAGAGAGTGTTTTTATATGATTGTAGTTAAAATAGCTTATCTTTTAAAATTTGCAAAAATGTATGTCAAGATAAATGCTAGGATTCATCTCAGAGCTTTGGAAGATGGCCTGTGCAAATAAGGGGCCCAGAAGCTTTATCCTCATTAGCTTAGGGCAAATCACGCCTCTTAACCATGTCTCCTATGGTAAAAAAAAAAAAAAAAAAGTCCTACTTACAAGAACATTGATATGTGGCTTCACATTTTTAATTTTCTGGTTCCTGTCTGTTACAGTACATTAACCTACAAATCCAAAGATGATAAGAGTTCCATACTGAGTAACCAAGATTAAAAAAGGCTTCAGTTTGAGAGAGGGAGACAGAAGAAAAAGCTGAAATTTTTTGGAAGGAATTCAACATAGACAAAGGGAGAAAATAGTTTGTGAGATGACTGAACTGAAGATTTTATGTGCAAATAATCTGAAGCTGAGAACAGTAAGGAATGAGTTACCTCCTGGAAAAAGCAGTCTTCTTTTTCTTAAGGATAAAAAAAGACTATATGATGTTTGCAACTACTCATGACCATGAGCCAGAACTATATAATATGTTCAAAAAAATGAAGTCTTACTGTATATTGAAGCAAAGAATGCTTTCTTAGATTATCTGAAAAGAAATGGATTTCTGACCTAGTTCTGTCATTAACAACACATGTGCTTCTAGAAAAATCACTAAATGTCCTTGGTGTGTGTTCTCATCTGTAAAATAATGACATTAAAATTAGACAATCTTTAAGGCTTCTTCTACTTCTAAAAGTTCTGTGATTCTACATGTATTTTCTTTAAATAAAATATGTTAACCTATTTAGACATCAGAATTAAAATTTTCCTGGAGCTAAAATACTTTGGAAAGAATACCTAAATGTAAAAGATTATTTGACAACTTCTTCAGATGTCAATGTAAGTCTGAGGTATAAACAAAGTCAATCATGACAATGTTGTACAGAGTGGAACAAAGAAAAATTCCAAAGAATCTCTTTGTAACAAATGCCATTGGTATTTACATAATCTGAAGTTTAAAAAAAAAAAAAGCAAGAGAGAGACACAATTCCCTTAAAAATTAGACCTTCTGGAATTTGTATTTCTAACACAGTTTATCCCTCAAGGAGTCAATATTCAAACCTGTGTATAATTTAGACTTTTTTGCTAATCCCATGTGTTCCACGTGCTGGTTTGAATTAGTCAGTTGTGGAAAATAGAAATGTACAAATCAAAAAAAATTTGCTTACAGCATTCTTATTACTAATCATGTCCAACACAGTAGACAAAGTTACAGACATGTATCATTAAAGACATAACAAGTTATCTAGACTTACCTCCTATTCACTTAGCTCTGACTGGTTTAAAAAACAAACTTGTGGTGTGTCCAGCTTAATTTTAACAAACTGTGTTGGCTTCGATGATTTCCACTGGAAAGCTAATCATTGAATACATTTCAATATCAATAAACATTTGTTGACTGAATCTCCTTGTGTCTAAATTTCTGTAATTACCTACAGCCATTCACACTTCATCAGGAAGAACAATTTATCAACATAATCTGAAATCACTTACCATCTCCTCATGATGCCATATCTCATGTTGGATAAAATGAGTTACGTGGACACAGTCCCTGTGCCCTAAGAATATTTTCAACCGCCTTGGTCTGGAAGTACCATTTGTCTGGATCTCAATCACATTGTGTTCTACCAATAATTTAATTATTTTGCCAAATTAATCCTATTTTATTTCCTTCATTTCTATAAGTAATTGTCTGTTTATCCTCAATTTCTTCCCCCTCGTAAATATCCTGATGCATCGTTGGTCAGTTTTCACCCTCCTAATAGCTTTATTATAGGTAGATTGCACACATGGAGCCTGGTGCACTCCTCACTGGGCAGTGGCTTTTGCTCTGTGTGGACAGAGCAGTGAGTCTATTCTGAAGTGGTAGAACAGTTTCTCCTCTTGAGCAAACCACTCAGTTCTAAAAAGGGCAACCACATTTGGTTTTTTGCATGTCTGTTTGCTCTCTTCCTAGACCTTCTGATGTTCCACTCAATATCACAGGAGTATTGACCCCCAGCACTGGCCGGAGATTAAAGCATGGAACCAGGAGGTAGGGAGAAGCCAGGATATTTTGCTGCCTGCTGCCCTCTGTGCAATTCGGACAACATCTCTGGCTGCAGCTATGTCTCCAGCGATGACTATGGCTCCTCTATGGCCTCAGCCCCTCCCAGCCTCCCAGCTCCTGCCATGTACCCTGGCCCCAGGCTCCCCTTAATATTGCTTCTCTTTTTTGCCTATACACGTGGGAGTGACTTCCTGATATTACTCTTCTCTGGTTTGCTTCACCATCTCCCTAGCTCTTCTATTACCGTGTAACCATGTTCCTAAGTTGAATTTGCTATTTTAAGTACTCAGAGTGGTTTTTATTTACCTAGTTGGAATGTGACAGGAACACTTTTGCCTATAAGGAATGGTCCCAGGAAACAAATTTTCAAGAAAAGTTTGTGTCATAGAGCTTACATGTTAGAACATGAGTATAGGAATGACCCCCATGCTGGCAGAAAGAGGGATTTTAGTAATCCATGGTATGCAGTGGCATCACAACCACCGGAAGTATCAGGAGTCTAAGAAATTAAGTCTGCTGAACTTGGCCGCTATGGCAGTGACAATGTTGCAAGTATTGCAGAGGTTAATATTTGAGACTACACTGAAGACCTTCCAAAGGAACGGAAGGAAAGAAAGAATGAAGAAAGAAAGAAAGAGAGAAAGAAAAAGAAAGAAAGAAAGAAGAAAGGAAGAAAGAAAGGAAGAAAGAAAGAGAAGAAAGAAAGAAAGAAAGAAAGAAAGAAAGAAAGAAAGAAAGAAAGAAAGAAAGAAA
>NC_058403.1:37684883-37753652 GCF_002201575.2 Neomonachus schauinslandi | reverse complement strand
TTTTTTTTTTTTTTTAACATATATTATTTGTTTCAGAAGTATAGGTCTGTGATTCAACAGTCTTACACAATTCACAGTGCTCACCATAACACATACCCTCCCAATGTCCATCACCCAGCCACCCCATCCCTCCCACCCCCCACCACTCCAGCAACCCTCAGTTTGTTTCCTGAGATTAAGAATTCCTCATATCAGTGAGGTCATATCATACATGTCTTTCTCTGATTGACTTATTTCGCTCAGCATAATACCCTCCAGTTCCATCCACGTCATTGCAAATGGCAAGATTTCATTCCTTTTGATGGCTGCATAATATTCCATTGTATATACATACCATCTCTTCTTTATCCATTCATCTGTCGATGGACATCTTGGCTCTTTCCACAGTTTGGCTATTGTGGACATTGCTGCTATAAACATTGGGGTACACATACCCCTTTGGATCACTACATTTGTATCTTTGGGGTAAATACCCAGTAGCACAATTGCTGGATTGTATGATAGCTCTATTTTCAACTTTTTGAGGAACCTCCATACTGTTTTCCAGAGTGGCTGCACCAGCTTGCATTCCCACCAACAGTGTAGGAGGGTTCCCCTTTCTCCGCATCCCTGCCAACATCTGTCATTTCCTGACTTGTTAATTTTAGCCATTCTGACTGGTGTGAGGTGGTATCTCATTGAGGTTTTGATTTGGATTTCCCTGATGCCGAGCATGTTGAGCACTTTTTCATGTGTCTGTTGGCCATTTGGATGTCTTCTTTGGAAAAATGTCTGTTCATTTCTTCTGCCCATTTCTTGATTGGATCATTTGTTCTTTGGGTGTTGAGTTTGATAAGTTCTTTATAGATTTTGGATACTAGCCCTTTATCTGATAGGGCATTTGCAAATATCTTCTCCCATTCTGTCGGTTGTCTTTTGGTTTTGTTGACTGTTTCCTTTGCTGTGCAAAAGCTTTTTATCTTGATGAAGTCACAATAGTTCATTTTTGCCCTTGCTTCCTTTGCCTTTGGCAATGTTTCTAGGAAGAATTTGCTGTGGCTGAGGTCGAAGAGGTTGCTGCCTGTGTTCTCCTCTAGGATTTTGATGGACTCCTGTCTCACATTTAGGTCTTTCAACCGTTTTGAGCCTATTTTTGTGTGTGGTGTAAGGAAAAAAAAATGATAAACGATGAAAAGCCCCAGTATTTGGCTTCCATTGGCCAAATATGGCCTAATTTAAGCACGGCATTACAAATAAAGATACAGACAGAAAACAAAAGAAAACAAAACAAAGAATTATGATGGTTATTAAAAAAAAAAAAAAGATGGGACTTGAGTGAGTCAGTCTGTATAATAAAGATCATACCAGCTCATAGCCACAAAGATTGACTAGGTCATTTCTTGTTGCCATTTTGACTCCTAAACATTTAAAAAGGGGAGTTTTAATGGTGTTTTTTTTTTTTAAAGATTTTATTTATTTATTTGACAGAGAGAGACACAGTGAGAGAGGGAACACAAGCAGGGGGAGTGGGAGAGGGAGAAGCAGGCTCCCTGCAGAGCAGGGAGCCCGATGCGGGACTCTATCCCAGGACCCTGGGATCATGACCTGAGCTGAAGGCAGTCGCTTAACCAACTGAGCCACCCAGGCACCCTTTAATGGTGTTTTTAATGCTTCCAAGGCTCACTGAAGCTACTGAAAGCCAATAAAAATGATGCTTAAAAAAGAAAAAAAAATGCTCTGGTTTGCAGATTCTTGCAAAGTTCAAGTGGAGCTCATTGTTGGGTGACAGTTTATGTGTTAAAGTACACAGTATACATGTATTTGATTTTAGGAGATACTTGAATAAACATTTTTATTTAAAAAATGTATATTACCTACAATAATTTGATATTTGAATAAAGTTTCAGTACTTTTGTTTCCCACTCATCGAACAAATACAGAACAACAGATCTTAATTAGCAATTTGTTAGAAATCACATCATATGTCATAGTGCACTGTTTCCTCAGTTGGAGGCACTTCTGGGTAGAGAACTCAATCTCTAACAAGAGCATTCTTTTCTAGTTCTGATAAAGAAAAACAAAAGTAATAAAAGATTTACATTCAACAGAGTGTTCAGTTAAACAGAGAACATGTAAGTGAGTTCAAAGATGACAGAAAATTAAGCATGCTTTTGCGTATTTTTATCTATTTATTTTTAAATGTCTGGATTCTAGCCAAGAACATCTGAAGAATTCATGCCAAATTAATTGTTTCCCTGGAGGGGAGCACACAGATAAGTTGACAAAACCAATATTTATAAACCTTGATTGTCTGAATATGTTTCCTGGATTAACTATGGGTAAGGTATCAACATGAATACAAGTTCTTCATGAACCAATCCTGGCAGAGAGACATCCTCATCAGAACTAGGAACTAGGAAATAATAGCATACACCTGCCAAGAATGTGGATTAATTTCCATTAGATACAGTACAGATGGGACCAGATAGAAAGAAGACAGCAAGATCACACTCACAGTCGCTCTCCCAGGGAAAGGAGAATTATAGGGAGTAAGCAGAAAAGAGGGAAAAGGGCAGGCTAGGCACAGATGTGGAAAAGACAATCACTAGTTGGCAGTGACAATCAGAGGTTTTCCAAAGCAGCTTTTTTGGGAGCCACAGGGCAAAAACAGTCATAGCAAACTGAAAGCTAGGAGGTGGCAGGCCAATCTCCTGGAGGTCAATTTGCATATAACAATCCTCCCACTAAAAAAAAAAAAAAAACAGAAAAGAAGGTACAATAAACACCTCATTAAGAAAAGGATGAAGAATATGAAGATGCTCTTTACCTAAAATATATCTAATATTAATAAATGAATGATACATTTACATTAGATACAAATTATTCATTATATACCATATACAACCAACTCAACATGCAAGATATCAATGAAAGCTTCTAAAACTGCTCTGTGTGGGGCACTGTAATTTTCCTATTATACAGATGCAGAAACTGAGTATCAGTGAGATTAATTTACATAAGGACACATTGCCAGACACTGGCAAATCCAGAATTTAAATGTAAAAAATTCTGGCTCTCAAATCCTGTGTTTAATGTTTATTTTATACAATCTCATGAGTAACAAATGATATGCAAAATCCAGTAATAAGATATCACTTTCAACTTAAAAACTAATGTTGATATTGGTTGTTGGCAGAGATATACACAGAAACTCTCAGTGCTAATAGGAACATAAGTTGCTATAACTTTTATGAATAATATTTTTAAATTAATTATCAACAGTTAAATAATCCCTTTGAGACAGCAAATCTCCTTCTAAGAATTTATTCAAAAGAGATAAGAATGGACGGACTTACAAATTTCACTAAAAGTTTATTTATCACAACATTCTTTAAAATTACAAACAAAAAATGAAGATCTCAAAAAAGGATCAGAGTAAAATAAATTACAATATATCCAAGAGAACATTATGTGACATTGAAAAACACACTGAACATCGTAAATGGCTTTCAAGGTGATATAAGGCAAAGATCTTTATATCATTAAAACACACACACACACACACACACACAGAATGTCTTTAAACATAATGCAATTTAAAAAAGAATTTTGTAGTCACTTCTTTATTCCAAATTAGAGAGAATAGTATAAGTCATATCAGTGAGGTAATTTAAGTCTATTTCCATTTCAGAGAATCCAAGGGAGTCAAGAGGTAAAATTGGAATGTTAGACTCTCTTTTCTAAAGAACTGGACATGGACCTGAGATTTGAACCCAGATAGTCTTAGAGACTGAGCTCTTATTAAAGACTACCCTGTATTTTTAGTTAAGACTACTTGTCCAAGGGATAACGTGTGCCACGCACTGTTCTAAGGACTCCACAAACACCTGACTCATTAGTCTAATGTTGCTAACAACCATATGTGGCAGGAACACCATGGCACACCTTTCTATGCAGATGTGAAATAGTAGGTCACAGAGCTGGTAAGGGGCAGAGCGAAGGCTTTCAACCCAAAACAGTCTGACACCAGAACTATACTTAACCACGAAGTGAAGATACCTTTGTATTCTTTGTGTTCCCTCTACCTTCTCCACAGCCTCAGTGGCCTCATCCCATTACTTTCTTTATATCCTGATATTTCTGGATTTTATTGGCTTTAATTATTATTTAAATATCACCACTATGTATACATTTTTTCCTTCCACATTCTGTCACCTTAATAGCCAGAATTGTATTGCTTAAATGGCATTAACAAAGATTATAAAATTCACTAATTTTATCAAGCTGCCCAATTCATCTCTTCCTTAAAGCTTGTCCTCTAAATTGGCTTACCAGGGGTATGTTTCTTGAATGTTTAAAGTTTTCTGTTGCCTTCTAGCTCAATCTAAAATTCTTGAATTACACTTTACTTCCCTGATGATTTTGAAACAATACTTCTTCATTTTCTAATTTTCATGTTGTTACAAATGTGTTCGGAAGCCAGCCTTATTCCAACTTATAGTCAAATTGCATTTCCCCTCTGAGTGACATAATTTTTTTTTTTCTTGGGGGCGCCTGGTTGGCTCAGTCAGTTAAGCGTCTGCCTTCAGCTCAGGTCATGATCCCAGGGTCCTGGGATCAAGCCCCGTATTGAGTAGGGAGCCCGCTTCTCACTCTGCTTCTGCCATTCCCTCTGCTTGTGTTCCCTTTCTCTCTCTGTCTCTCTCTCTCTCAAATAAATAAAATCTTTTAAAATAAATGAATTTTTTTTTTCTTGGAAGTACATTTATGTTAATTGATCTGCATTTTTTTTCCTAAACATCTTTTTTCCCTAAACTTCCTTGTAATTTCAGTATGTAGCTTCAAGTTTTCATTTACTTTATTCAAGTTTTCTTAGATAGTCTCTGAAAAATGTTTCTGCTTTCATTTTTCCCATTTTACTTGTTTTGCTTTCTTTATAAGGGTCAGTAATAATGCATATATTAGATCATCTTTTTCTATTACACATAATTATTACTCTCGTCCAATTTTTTTTTTTTTTTACAAATTTTCTTTTACCTTTCACTTGGCTCAATTTTCTTAATTATCTCCTTTATCTCCCCAACTATTTTTAGGAGAATATATTTCCTTTTATCTATTTCCAATATAACTTCTATTTCTGTGATATTTTCTCCTTTATATGTAAGTATATGACTATTAATTTTGCCACATAATTTCTCATTTTCTTCATTGTCTGACTTTTTCTTAAATCTTTGTATCTTACTATGCTATCTTGTTTTATAGTGAGGTTTCATTGATATTTACTTCAATTTACTTAATATAATGACAAAATGTGTACTCCAAATTTCACCTGCTTTATGGTATAATCTCTCCAGGACATTTCTAGTATGTTCATAAATACCTTTTGGATGCTAAGCCCATCTTCAATTTTTTTTGCCATGATACTGCTCTTTAAAAAAAAAAAAAAAGATTTTATTTATCTATTTGAGAGAGAGAGAGAGAGAGAGAGAGAGAGCCTGAGCAGGGGGCAGGGGCAGAGGGCGAGGGAGAAGCAGACTCTGCTTTGAGCACAGAGCCTGATGCGGGGCTAGATCCCAGGACCCTGGGCTCTGACCTGGGCTGAAGGCAAACACTTAACTGACTGAGCCACCCAAGTACCCTGATACTGCTCTTTTTATTTCTTATGAATCTGAAAAGTTCTTCTGAGAAAAGCTCTTTCAAAAGTTTCAAAAGTAATGAAGAAGAAAGTAGAGTGGTGAGTTAGGTTGATGACAGATTAAAACCCAGGGGCACTGAACTTAAAGCATTGTCATTTCCTCATGAGCATCTCTAGGGTGGCCTGGTACAACACTGTATAGCCAGAAGTCTCACTGTGGGTCTGCTGACTATGCTTGGACCTATTTGATTGCAAGGAAATACATTCACACACATGCTCAACTGGATTAGGATTTATCTTAATTCCTCTTATTCAGGGTCTGAAAATCCCAGGGTAGGGTTCACCAACACACAGGAGCGAGAATATCAGAGTCATCAGAACTTGGTTGGAGTTGGAGTGAGATAGGGAAGCTGAAGGGACTCCATTCTAGAAAGGCTCCATCTCTGCTGTTTTTCTACCATACCTCATTTACTCACGTTCCATATTTTGCCTCTGAGTAAGCCAAAGAAACTCTGTTCCCACTTCAAGGGGGAAGCAAGAAAGCGAATCATTCTCTGCGTTTTGTCCTAGGCCCCAAGCACCTGATAAGATCTAAGAAGAGCCAGGTCCAGAACACAGTCCAGGACATTAGCTTCAAATAAATCTCCATTGACGCTGGCATCAATATCTCTACCTTCAGTAATTTACAGAATAACACCTATTGTTGACCTGACACTTGCCTTTGATTGTACCCTACCCTGGATTCCTGAAGGAACATGTACCCTAGACCCTTTTCCAGTATAAACCCCTAGCCCCCAAGCAACAACGAGACTCATTCTCTTTTCCTTTCTGACTCTCCCAGACACTCCATCCACTATTCTCTGTCACCTACACTATTTAGTAAATTCTGTTTCTACTTCCTCCAGCTCGTGTTTGATTTCTATCCTGTATGAAGCAAAGACCCTTTGGGCTGGCCCGGTGGGACCCCGCTTTGGGTTATGGGACCCAGTCTGCCTGCATCCGGAGGTCTCTCAGTCTTGTTTTCTTCTGGATTTCTTCTATTTCCAGGAGTTCTAGGCTTAATACTCTCACCAGATCTGACAGAAAATGCATTAACTATCCAGTATCTATTTTTCCTTTCTCCTTTACTAATGGAAGCACAGTTTGGTTTAGAGTTGTAATGTATCCAGTTGAGCACTATTTGTGTTCCCAGACTGTGTGACAATGAGGAGTGACCATATGAGCCAGTTCTTAAAATGAAAAACAAGGTTTCTACTGGATGTGATCCAAGAATTTTCCTGGAATAACTGAATAGATTGAGTTGACCCAGGTCTTACCTCCTTGCCCTTCCTCCTTTCTGCCTGCAGATGGAGCGAATATTTTGTGACCTGAAGAGCCACATAACAGGGGGAATAGAGAATGGAGCTGGATGGAGCCCAGATTCCTAAGTCTTGTAATGACTGTGCTTGCACCTGACTTACTTTTTTTATGATCTAGTAGTCCCTCCACCAAAAAAAAATAAAGCTTATTTTCTTAAGGGACTATACAGTTAAATTATCTGGTACATAGAAATAATAAAATCCCCAAATCACAAGATAAGAAAGGGACAGTATTTCACTTCCTAGCTTTCATTCCCCAAATTTCCGAAATTCAATCTAATTTATTTATTCTGTTGAGTGATAGGTCATTCATAAACAAATAACAATGTCTAGGAAATGGGGGTGGGGAGAATGCCAGGCTTTCATTCTCAACTCTAAAGCCAAGGATGGAATTAGCTTTACCTGGACCAGAGAGACTACAAATGAGAGACACACACACACCAAAGTATCCTTCTGAGGAGAAAAGTGAATGTATTCTAGAGAGCCAAAACCCTTCCCCCAGGATAAGGGAGGGAGGTAGGGAGGGAAGGGTGTGTGTGTGTGTGTGTGTTAGAGAGAGAGAGAAATGATTAAATTTTTACTTAACTTCAGCTGGCAAATATTGGCAGCAGTAAGGTTGTTTGCAATCCACAGTTTCTCCTCTAATTTGTCACACTAAAAGCTAGCTTTTGCAGCGATGGAATGTCTGCATGATTTCTAGCTTCTCCTCTAACCTAACTATTGTCAATCAAAATTCAGGAGATTTCTACAACACGCTTCTGCACTGTGAGCTGCTTGTTTAAGATAAGTTGGTTTTACTCCTCAGTTTGTGCCTTGTGGTTTAGAAAATATAGTTGCCTGGAGAATCCGGCCAAAGTCTGACATACTCAGTACATTTGTTCATGTATTGATGCTGTGGTTCAAATCAAGTTTGTTTGTTT
This sequence comes from Neomonachus schauinslandi, assembly GCF_002201575.2. NCBI lineage: Eukaryota > Metazoa > Chordata > Mammalia > Carnivora > Phocidae > Neomonachus > Neomonachus schauinslandi. Next base: position 37,745,760 of record NC_058403.1, on the reverse strand, counting down.
TGTTTTGTTGCTACTGTACTTTTGCTTATTGTTTCCCTTATTTTTATTAGCTCTATTTAGGAGATGACAACAAATCTTTATGCCATCATCTTAAACTGAAAGTATACCATATACCACTTACATTCACAAATGTATCTATAAATATATATGTATCTCCTACTAGTGAATTCATACTCTAGATTTCAGATTTATTCTTAATATAAAAGTACACATTTCTAAAATGCAGTTTTTATCATGCCAACTCTATCTTCAAACCATCAAAAGCAATTTTATCAAAAGATAAAATCCAATCTTCTTACTTTGGAATGCATGTACTTATCAAAGTAAATTCAACTACACAGTGTTTCCAGCTATGCTCTGTGCATCTTCAAGTTTACAAGTGTGCACAAACTCTATTTAAAATGTTCTACCTAAAATGTTTACTCTATCTAAAATATTCTCATGGTCAATCACCAATGTGTATATATTTATAGGCCAATACCATGGAAAAGCTTCCTTCATTGACTTGACAGATATTATCATTTTGAGTTTCTATGTTATTGCAACATTTGCCATACCCTGGTCCGTATTTTACTTATTTAAATATGTGTGTTTTATGTTGAAATGTCTTACTCTCCCTTCTAGATATTTATATCTGTAAGGGCAGCATCTTTCTATTACTCATGAATGTTTGCATAATGGCTTCTAATCTAGCAAGTTTTCAGAGAACATTTGTTGGATTACATTTTTAAAATTAAATTTTTTTAAAAAAAGAGTTGTATTAAACAACTTCCACTTTTGTGCAAGGTAAAAAAGGATCAATTTAACCATTCCAAGTTCCAATTTAACTTTTAACTTGTGATCGCCCTGAAGTTACACAGCCTAAATAAAATTGACAGAACTGTGAATTAATGTTGATATTAACTTGAATAAGTAGGTTGATGTTGAAATAGAAAACAAATAAACAAAAATACATTGTAAGAATTCTGTTTGATATCATCTTCCAGATGATCTGGAACTTTTAATCAGGAGCATCACCTCTTGGAAATATGAAGGTAGAACATATATACCTTCATGAGAGATCATTTTTGAGCTAATGTCTTCCCTATCTACAGCTCCTCTAGATCTCTTTTTGAAGATCATGTTCTGCATTTTATATGTTTAAAGATACAGACATGAAATGTCCACTGTCCTATAAAACTCATATCAAAAAAGAACTTACTGTCTTTCCTCATTTGACAGTGTTTCCTTTTAAATGTTCTACTGACCTTTCTTTTAGGCAAATGTTTTGGATATCTAATGCTGCACACAAAACCCCCTAAAACTTAGTGGTATAAAAATAATTATTTTGCTCACGGATCTGGTGTCTGGGCTGGTACCTCAGCAAGACTCACTCATTTCTTCTCTACTCTGTATCAGCTGGGACAGCTTGAAGCCTGCAGTCTACTGTAATCATTCAAAATCTCATCTATTCACATGACAGTCTCTGGGATGCAAAACCTCGGCTAGGAAGGTTTGACAGAGCACCAGAATGGCTGAGGATTCCTTGGGTATCTTTCTTTATTTCTATGTGATTTTGCAACACAGCAGCTTCAAGACAGCTGGCCTCATTACATGGCTTCTCAGGCTCCAAAGCATGTGTCCCAAGAGTTAGCCAAGGGAAAGTTGGAGCCTCAATATTACTTTGTCTTGGAATTTATTTGGTATGTACATTTGTTCACATATTGATGCTGTAGATACTCCACTCTGTAGGTGGGAGTATTCACAAGCCCCCTTCCAGATTTAAAAGGAGGGGCCACAGATACCATTTGTCTGTAAAAGGAAGTGTGATGTCTGACTGGAAATATCGCTATGGCCATGGGTAGGAAACACAATTTGTTACCACACATTTATTTTACTCTTGGAAATTCACTGAAAAATGTAGTTACTTGTAGTATGATAATATCCTATATTATTTATTGTCCTTCAAGAAGAATTAATCCTTGAGAATAAATGATGAATAATTATGTTTGGCTATCAATGTTCCTCTGTTTAATAATTGTTACACTTGTTTTCAAACCAATTAGGCAAGAAAAGGAAATAAAAGGCATCCAAATTGGAAAGAATTATAACTGTCACTTTTTGAAAGATGACATGACATTTTATATAGAAAACCCTAAAGACCCCCCCCAAAAAAACCTGTTAGAATAAATGAATTCAGTAAAGTTGCAGGATACAAAATTAATGTACAAAAATCTGCTGCATCTTTATCCACTAATAATAACCTATCAGAAAAAGAAATAAAGAAAGTTCCATTTACAATTGCTTCAAAAATAATAAAATACCTAGGAATAAATTTAACCAAGGAAGTGAAAGACCTGATAATTACACTGATAATTATAAAATCTTTCATAACAAAAGAAATTGAAGATGACACAAATAAATGTAAAGATATGCTGTGCTCATGGATTAGAAGAATTAATATTGTTAAAAATGTCAGTACTACCCAAAGCAACTTACAGAGTTTTTTTTTTTCCACGTATAGGTCATAGGTGGGAGTCAAAATAAATCATTCTAAGATGGAAAACCAAGTAGTAGAAACTAAAGAAAATGCAGCCAAAGCAGAAGTCAGCAAACTACAACACTTCGTTCATATCTGTCCCCTACTAGTCTGATCTGGCCATGTCCATTTGTTTATTATCTATGATTTCTTTGAACAGTGTTTATACCAATTCAGCCACTGACAGGCAGATTATGTAACACACAAAGTTGAAAATATTTACTTTCTTCCCTTTCCAGAAAGAGTTTTGACCCCTGTTCTTAGAGTATCATGAAAGTTAACTGATATAAAGGTAAGCATTAAAATAATTACATATATGTGTACATACATATTTCTAAATACAGAATAAATTAAAAATAGAATACAACTGAGTTCAAATCAAATACATTAGTCATAGCAATAAATGTAATTGGGTTTGATTCACCCATTGCAAGAAGTACTTTCTGATTTGCTTTAAGCCAAACTTAAATCTATGCTGTAGTCAAGAGACACTAGATGATACAGAGAGACTACAATAAAGGGGTGGATAAAGATTTATCAGGCAAGTAAAGATAATAAGAAAGCAGAGGTTTTGATCTTTATACCATTCAGGTCAGTCTCAGGACAAAAAGCATTATATAAGAAAAGTAAGGCCACTTTATAACACGAAAGGCTACAAATCATGACAACAATATAATCTATACACGAAATGTCTATTTATATCCATACACCAAAAAATACAGCAACCATTTGGTTTCTACCTTCGACAGATTTTAATTTTTTTAAAGAGGAGTGTGTGAGCAAGTCGCTGGGGCAAGGGGGTGCGGAGAGAGAGAGAATCTGAAGCAGGCTGCTGGCCCAGCATGGGGTCCACACGGGGCTCAATCTCACCACCCTGAGATCATGACCTGAGCCAAAATCAAGAGTGACACTTAACCAGCTGAGCCACCCAGGCACCCAGACTGATTTTATTTTAGAAATGAGTGCTTGAGTTAGGTCAGACCAAGAGTGCTTGTCAGAGTCCAAAATTTCTTTTACTTCATATTTATTAGATTTGCAAACAATCAATGTAATAAATACACGCTGACCGCATGTTCTGTATTCTTTTATGAGATGGTCAGTCAGGTACAGCCACAAGAGGAGACAGAGGAGAGGCTCAGGAAAAAAAAAAAAAAAAAGTTGTTATAGGTGCTAGAAACAGTAGGCATAGGTGGTCAGGAGAAAGAAGACAGGAGTGGAGGAAAGCATTAGACCAGAGCCTTCACTGGGGCTTTCAAGAAAAAGGCAAGGCAGGACAGGTTAAAGAGTTTAGAATTGGCTAGTTTGAATAATTCCACGGAGTTCTGGAATTTGGGCTACAGGTGTGTTCTCTTGACTGGTTCCTGGTGCTAGGGTGATTACTTAGAGGAATATTATCTCCTGAAGTGCACTGGCCAGGTAGAGGAGGTATGGCTCTGGATTGGTTAGTTTTCCTATCACATATTCTGGGTGGGCCCTTTGATATCTCTAAGAATTGGCTGGTCTCTTCTAAGCCAGTCTCCTCCAAGTCAAAAAGATATTTTAAGATGTCAAAGCATTCCAATATACAAAAATTTTAAAAATATACATAATATACTCCATTAACATAAGCCAAGAGGGGGTCACAGTGGTTGGAATATAAATGCTGCTTCTCTGTTCTTCCAACTTTCAGGATCAGAAGTCAAGGGAGAACTCCAGAACTCTACACTCTCCTAAAAACAGAACAGAACAAAACAAAACAAAGCAAAAAAAAAAAAAAAAAACCCTCCCTCTTCTTACCTTTTAACCATCAAAATTTCTTTTTCTTTTTTTCCAAAGATTTTATTTATTTGACAGAGAGAGAGAGACACAGCAAAAGAGGAAACACAAGCAGGGGGAGTGGGAGAGGGAGAAGCAGGCTTCCCACAGAGCAGGGAGCCCGATGCGGGGCTCGATCCCAGGACCCTGGGATCATGTGACCTGAGCCGAAGGCAGACGCTTAACGACTGAGCCACCCAGGTGCCCCTAACCATCAAAATTTCTTAACCACAAGGATTCAAAGGACACCAGGTCTTCTTCATCTTAATTACCATTCACAACTGACAGCTGTTTTCTCTCACAGCCTTCATAGAACCAGGCTGGGAGGCAGAGCTGCTAACCCCCATCTTTCTCATTGCTGCTTCAAGATCATTCTGCCACCGTATTCCCTAATCCTGTTTTGCATTTTATCTCACAGCATTACAATACCTCTGCGCGTTTCTCTTATCTAGTAACCCCAGTGACATACCAGTGATATTACCACATTTCAATGTCCCCCTCTCATGCATTTCCTTTCTTCGTTGCCCAGTTTATATTCCATAGTTCCTCATCACCGTCACTTTAAAGCACCTATCTTTTAATTTCCTAGCCCCTTCACGGTTTCATCTTGCCAAAAAACAAGTTTAAGTGAACGAGGAGCACAGCGCTCAAGCGTAGGCCAGCCGCTAGGGCCGCAGGGGTCTCCGGCGGTGGTCATCCCGCGCCCAGGGAAGCTCGGGTCACCCACTGTCCCCGCACGCGAGGCCCCCAGGCCGGCGCGTCGGTCCCCCCAACCGGCGAGGGCCGTCCGGGGCTCGCCCTTCGGCGCTCGCAGGCCGCGTTTCGGCGGCGGGAGCTGAAGGCGGCGCGCGGGACGGGGCTTCCGCGTCGGACCCCTCCAGCTCTCGATGCGCGCAGCACGGGTCCTCCGCGCTCACCCAGCCCGACCGCCCTCCCGGAACTCTCCAACCACTCTGCGGCCGCTGAGAACTTCCGGAAGGGCGTCTGGCTCTTAGCTTTGCTCCGAACCCCAGAAATCGGACCCGACAGAATGCCTAGTCCTCGGGGACAGCGCCCCTGGCCCCTCAGAGAGCCCACTCCCCTCGGCGTCCACGCTTCCTACCCCCAAGCCTCTAAAATCCTTATTTGGTTGGTCCCGCACTCTTTCTGTATAGACTGGTTTTTAAATTACATATTAATAATAAAGTCAAAACCTAAATTACATATTAATAATAAAGTCAAAACCAAATCTTATTTAAATATAACCCTCAGTGCCTAACCTTTTTTTTTTTTTGGAAAACTGCACAGTGAAGTTCTCTGGTATCTGTTCAAATGCGGGACGACTAACTCCAGTGGGCCCTTCTTTCGGTGTGGCAATTGTAGTCCATTTCCCTAGCTTTTTACTTTCCCTCTCCATTCTTTTCCCCACTTTACCAGAGGACGGTTTTATAACTTACCCTTTCTCCCTCAATACCTCTTCCCCACCTTTTCTCACTTTTACTTAATCACTCTGCTTTCCATTTTCCTTAAATTAAAAAAAAAAAAAAAAAAAAGTTCTTCAGTGGTGCACCAACTTCAATCCTTAACTACTCAGTCATCTTTCCCCAAAATTTTCCCTCCCTCTCCGGAATCACCATTTTTTTTTTTTTTTCTAATTTTTCTTTTGGATAGTTCTCATCAATATAAAAACATGCTTTTTTTTTTTTAATTTGTATATTAAAATAAAAGTTCATAATAAATATCATGTGTTAATACCACTTTCCCGCCAGCTATCACCCATATCTCTGTGCCTCTATTAGCATACTTCCTTCAAAGAATTTCTGATTATCATTTTACATAATTCTCCCCCAAACCACTCTTTTATGAATTGAATTATATCCCTCTCCCCAAAAGATATGTTGAAGTGCTAACGTACAGCACCTTATTTGGAAATAAAGCCATTACAGATATAATTAGTTAAGATGAGGTCACACTGGAATAGGGTGGGACTTTAATTCATTATGTAGAATTCCTATAAGAAAACACAGGATACCCAGGGAGAATATCAAATGATAGCAGAGGCAGTGACTGGACTAATATAGATAGATGCAAGTCAAGGACCACCAAGGATTATCAACCACTACCAAAAGCAAGGAAGAGACAAAGCGTTATCCCCTTAAGGGAGCATGGCCCTGACAGCTTGATTTCAGACTTCTGACCACCAGAATTGTGAGATAATAAATTTCCGAGTTTTTTTAGGCCTTCCAGTTTGTGGCACTTTCTTAAGCAACCCTAGAAAACTAATTAACCAAAAAATCCGGTCTTGTCAGGGTCATAAAATGTTCAAACATCAATCCTTACCTTACTTGGTTTATCAGAAATATTAGACACGTGTGTCGATTCCTTCTTCATGGAAACACTTCATTTAGATCCCCGTACTCTACATTCTCCCTGTTAATTACTATCTCACTGGCTACTCCTTCTCAGACACCTTTTCTTGTTTCTCCTCATCTCTTGGGCTTTTATGGGTTGGAGTGCCCAATGTTCTTTCTTTGGACCTCTTTTCTTGGCCATCTCTTTCAGTTTCATAGTTTTAAATACTCTTTATAAGCAGATGAGTATTAGATTTACATCTCTAGCTAAGATCCCTGTTGTCTGCTCAATACTACCTCTTCCATGTTTAAGAGGTATTTAAAAATGAAGTTGTCCTACTGAAGATGCCCCCCTTCATTTCAGTTAATGGAAACCCTATTTTTTCCAGTTGTCCAGAACCAGACCTTGGAGTTTTCTTTGATTCCTCTCCTTTTTTTTATGCCCCATATTCAATCCTTCAATAAATACTCAGTTCTTCTTTAAAATGTACCCAGTATCCCCTAACAACTTATCATTACCTTGATAAATCAATATCATGTTTGAGAGAACTATTGTAATAATTGCTTAACCAGTGTCCTTGCTTCTGTGCTTCCTTATTCATAGTCTATTCTTATCACTGAATCAAGGGTGATTGTGTTATAACATGTTAGAACATGCCATTCATCTGCTCAAAACTGTTGCATGGTTTTGATTTTACTTAGAGTGAAAAACAAAGTATTGAAAATAGCCTGCAAGATCCTACAAAGTATTCCTTCTCCCATTCTATTATTCTTCTGATCTCATTTCCTCTTCCTCTCCCTCTGTTCCACTCCCAAGTGACTCTTATTTTCTTCAAACATATCTCAAATTTTTTTTGAGATTTTTGCATTGCTCTTCACTCAGCCTGAAACACTCTTCCCAGAATACCACGTCTCACTCCTTCTTACCCTTTGTGTCTTTCAAATGTGAACTTCTCACTGAAGCCCTTACTAACCACCCTATTAAAAATTGAATACCTCCACTTCTGCATGACCTACTCCACTTTCTTGCTTTATTTTCTTTCATAAAGTTTATTGCAATCTGAAAAAAATATGCATTTAATTTTTTTTAACCTACTATCTATCTTACCCCTCATGGAAGAATACCATGAAATCAAGAATTATCTTCTTAATTTACAATGATATAATCAGTACCTGGAAGAGTATCTGACATACAGGAAGCACCCAATAAACACTTGTTAAATGAGTGAATAAATGTACCATCCTTTAGAAAAAAACAGTAAATAATCTGAATGGACCATTCATTCATTCAACAAATATTTATTGACTACGTACTGAATTTGTAAATATTCCGAATGCTTGTTATTAAATAGGAACCTCAGTTTATGCTCTACTCTTATACTTTAACACACTCCATTGCATGTAAATGCTTTAGCAGTTTATGAAATTTTCAGTTTTATCAACAAAGAACAGAAAAGTGCACTGAAGATTAATATTATCAGACTTGAGTAAAGAGAAGTTCCTCTAAAGAATACCTGGGTTTTACAAAGAAAAGATAGAACATACCTAAATAAATACAAGTGGCAAAAGCAAACGGGCTAATAGAGAGTAAGACTACCTTCATGAGTTAATAGGCAAATAGAATTGGAATGAAAAAGATGGGATTATATAACCATATTTCTCCATCTGTGCTTTGGGTGAAGCTAGCTTCAATATAGATCATCTCCTATCAACCAATGTGTTGATGTGTAAAAACAACAAAATTTTAGGGACTCAAATACTATTACTTCTGAATCCTTCAGCAAAGGTGGACAATCCTGTCATTAGTAGCACTAACTCCTGCAGAAAAATTCTATTAACACATCCCAACTCTTTAAATAATGACAAAGCCTTTCTTCAAGAGTCAAGTATATGATCCTTAGTGAGACTTACAAGAATTCCTGATCTGGTTCTTGCTTACTTTTCTGAACTCATCTCTCCAACTTTGTAATCTGTATGCTCTTACTGAACAGCAGTTCCCTCAAATCTCTGTATTCATTTTTTTATCTGTACTCATTTTTAGGTTTTTTTTTTTATTTCTATTGTTGAATATTCTATTGCCCACCTACATGAGGTGTTCTCCTCCTCTGAACTCTCTCTGTGTATCAAAGGAACTCCTGCTCACCTTCTTGATCTCTATTTAGATGTCACTTTCCCAAGAAGTCTCCCTGATTTTCAAGATGCCATAAGATTCCCATTTTACATTGAACTTAGCCCAAACAGTCCTTAGTACCATATACTGGGATTGCTTGTTTACATAGGTCTCCTTCACTAACATCTTGAAAGCAGAAAGTGAATCTTATTCTCAGTGTCTAGTACTGGGCTTAGCAAAAGGCTGGTGCTCAGAAAGCATCTGTTTATTGAACAAGTTAATGAATGGATCTCTTCCTTTTCTGCTTTTTCCTCTTTGCTGCCATAAGAGTTTTCTTTGTGAAAACAAAAACAAAAACAAGAAACACACAAAACCAAAGAAAACAAAACATAATTATGTAATTTATTTATTTTATTTTTTTTAAGATTTATTTATTCACTTGAGAGAGCGAGAATGAGAGAGAGAGAGAGTACATGAGAAGGGGGATGGTCAGAGGGAGAAGCAGGCTCCCCGCTGAGCAGGGAGCCCGATGCGAGACTCGATCCCGGGACTCCAGGATCATGACCTGAGCCGAAGGCAGTCGCTTAACCAACTGAGCCACCCAGGCGCCCCTGTAATTTCTCTATTTAAATATATCTGTTGACTGTCTAATATCTAGCAATGATTTTCTAATGGTTCCCATAAATTAAAGGGTTTAGTCAACTTGGGGTGGCAAAGGAAAGATTAGTGAAAAGGAGTTACAGACTTCTTCAAGTCCATTTAACAAAGCAGCTACAATTTCATTTTTCTGTACATTAGATTTCAACACTTTATTTTGTTAGGAAAAATAAAAGTTTCCATGCCTTAAAAAATAACAAAAGTAGACTTATAAAATGTTCTATAGAATTGAACGTACACAGTCCTTTACAGGCAAACAAAACCCAGCCTCCCCCACCAGTTTCATTTTCCTTGACTGCTGCAGAAAAATTCCAGAAACACCATACTCTAATTCATGTCACGATCTTACTGGCCTCTTTGCCAGTCCCACTCCCTGAACTTGGAAAGTATTTTACCATCTTCTCTTCTTTATGTACTCTTGTTTTCTAAGAGCCAGCTAGTATTTTATCTTCTTTGCTGGAAATATTAGCCAATCATAGTGACTCTTTTCATTATGACACCACGGAATTTTCTTCAAATTTTTATTGCAATATTCAGTAATAGTGTATTGTGATTATCTTTAGAGATGCTTCTTCCACAACTTCTACTTCTCAGAAATATAGAATAGATCCTTTGCATCTCCATATCTACAGCACATTGTATATAATCTGTGGCACATAGTAGGTGCTCAGGATAATTTGTTGCTTAAATAAAATAAAGGGATCTGAGAACATCTTCAAATATACAAAAAAATTTCAACATGTATCAATAGTTGGAGTACTCAAAATAAGTGAAATATAATGAGTTAAAAACCACAGCCATCAAATATTTAAAATTGAACCTCAAGCATCTGACAGTTTATAATTTATTTAGAGCTAGCTTTTCCTTATAATGTGGATGCTGGTTCAAATTTCCTGTGCTTATAACAAGAGTTGTGGGAATAAAAATTATGTATATTTGCGTCCTTGGTGTATCTAATCATCACTAGCAAGGAATGATCTTTCCTGACTAGGTTGTAAGTTCTATAAGTATAGAAAGTGTTTGCTGGTAAACTCCCTCTTTGCTCTTAGATCACTTTTGCTATGATCCTCAAAATTCTAATTGCCAATCCTCCTTGCCCTCTGGCTCCCGGATATCACCTGGAATACTTTTGTGAAAGACTAGAAGGCAAGAGAAGGGAAGAAAACATGCCATTCCCAACTGCTTTTCTGGGGCACCTTTGTCTCCTCCCTGACTCAGGAACCCACCAGAAAGACCCCTCTTCTATTCACAGCTCCAGATCCTGTCTGGAAGCATCACTATTATATATATATAATATAATATATAATATATATATTATATAATATATATATCTACAATAAAGGAAGGGGAAGTGTCTGATATACTCATTATTATACCTCCAGCTCATAGGATTGGCCTGGTATCTTCTAGTGATTAAAAAAAATAATTTTTTTAAATATTTTTCTTAATAAATGAGGGAAAAAAGTAAAGAAACATGAGCTATTCATGGAATGCAAAATTTTTAAGAAAACTGGATAATGGGATAAAAGTAGAGGGAATAACAGGAATCTAAATTGGATCAAAAGCAAGATTAAATTAGAAATATTTGTATGTGTAATTTTATCTGAAAATAGTGGGAATTATTAACATGTGATCTGGGGGAATAAGTGAAATTTAATTTGCATTTAAACAAGATCATTGATAATGGTTTGAATTACTTACTGTTGGGAATGTCATTAGAACACAGGGTTTATGAATTGGATCAAAATAATGTTCCACCTGGCACTCAACTTTAATCATAAAGGAGAAGTAAGTTGCTATTTACTTTTATTTGCTGTTTATTATTTAATCTGTTATTCTGGTTATGCTATCTTGTTGGCTTGTCTTTTTGTTTTTGTTTTTGCCACTGTAATTGCCACATTAAACTGATGGCCTCAGAACATAATCTGAAATGATTAGCCAAGTCCCTTCCCTGAGTTATATAAAATAGCACTGGGCCATATATTTTATGTATGTGATTTGGATAATTTGTTTTCAAAAGAATATGCCATCTTTCAATTTTGTAGTTTTATTGTTCACACAGAAATTAGAACATAGAAGTAAAAAATGAAAACTTTAATTTCCTAAGTAACTTTTGCCTTAGGATAGAGAACCAATAACATGAACTGTGTGTCTCTCCTGAACTAGAGAAATGAAAAGATCTGTAGAATGTTTAACCAAAAAAAGAAGAAATATTATTCCTTATCCTACCATACACGCATTAAATCAAGGCATCTAAAGATAGTCAAGGTCCATGCTAATGATACTTTTGAAAATAATTGATAGTCGCTGCATTACTGAAATGGTAAACAGGACCAGCTACATAATTTGTGGAAATTATGTAGCTGGTCTGCAAAATGAAACTATGACACTCTTTGTCCAAATATTAGAAAAAAAATATTTTCCTTTCTTGTATTGTTGTTGAATCTACCTGTAATACTCATATTTGCCATTTAATGTTGTACTCATTGGGCATGGGACCATTCATATGGTGAGCGCAGACCCTCCTCAGTACCTGGCTCACCTTATGACTCCCACCTGGGGCAAGGACATCCTGACCCATGTCTCTCTTAGACTGTGCCTTGGGTCCTCCTTGGGCAATGGGCTGTGGTGGTCACTAGGTATTAGTGGAGAGTAAGCTGGTAAGAACTTGTCCTGGAAGGCAGAACCACAGAAAAGCTGAAGCTCCAAACCCCTAGCACATACTCCATTACCCCATCAGACTTCACTTACAAAACACTACATTCTAAGAAAACATTTAAGAACTTCAAGATGGTACCTCAGGGCATTAACCTCCAAACGCAAGGCCCTGTTTGGAGTTTGAAGTCCTGTGCACTTCTACTGGACACTCACCCATGAAGCCAGCCCTGATGGTAAGCACTGGCTTATGACTTCAACTAACAAGTCTTTCCCCATAAGATCTAGTCTTGCCTGATATTATTATAAATGTAAATAGACCCCTAGCTATACAGATTTGGACTTAAATTGATTCATATTTATACATTTGACAAAATGTGCCTATTTTTTCAGTAAATGGAGTTTGTTGCTTTAATTTGCTTGTAATATTGGGTTTTGACTGCCTATGCAAAGATAATTTTCACTGGTATTTCAATGGATTTGCCTCCAGAGCTCCAAAACAATTTGTACAATAAATTGGGAAAATGTACTTATTGCCATCACATCCTCCACAACATTTTTATTCTCCCGAGAGTATCCAAGGCTTCCATTAGTAGAAAGTTGTTCAGTTCTTACCTCCATGAATTACCATGTTCCCAAACTGCCCCATTCTCTTCTACACGCCCCATAGAAAAAATAAAATAAATCTCTGGTTAGGTTCCTACTTACTGCCAGCAACCTCATTAAATACAATTTACATTACAGTTGTATTTTAATCATTCATTTGTGAGGGCACTAAGAGAAGCTCAGAATCTTACAAATTTTAACAATGGTGACTCTAAGATTCCTGCAGTATAGATTATGCCTCCGACAGATGAACTGCTAATAATGCTCTATAAATATTGTTGTGGAAAGGAGAATCTATGTGTTCCCAAGAGCACACAACTGCACAATAGAGAGGCAATGGAGTTCAGTGGCTAGATTTATGTTCTAAATCCGACTCTTCCACTGAATTGGCATGTATGTGACTTTCTATGCTTGTTTTCTCTTTATTAAAATGTGGTGCTAGTTTTGAAGATTTTTTCAAAATTATCTTCTGGTGGGAAAACAATATTCCTTCTTTGTCTCTGCAGAAGCAGGAGGCATCTGAATTTAGAGAATCACATTGTGTGTGAAAAGAGAAGCAGCTCTCTACTCTTACTGAATACTTCTGTATTCCAAGTGTGTGTGTGGAGTGAGTGGGGGGCATTGGAGATTCTCACATCAGCTAATTCTCTACACCAGCTGTGTGTCCTACAGTGTGTCCTACAGTTACCTCAATTCTGACACTAAGTGCCTGCAGTTAGTGCAGAGCCCACAGATTAAGGGCTCAGTCTCACAAGACTGGTCCTAACTTCAGATGACAATTGCCACTGGTAGGTCTCCAGGTTAACTACAACTTCTGTCCAACTTGGTTACAAATAGAGCACAACTCCCTCCTCAGTTTTGAACATTTGCTAGAACTGCTCACAAAACTCAGGAAAGCAGTTTACTTACTAGATTACAAAGATTATACCTCAGGAACAGCCAGAGGGAACAGATGCACAGGGCAAGGTATGGAGAAAGGGGAGCAGATTTTCCATTCCCTCCCCAAACTCTTCACCCTCTGAGCACCTCCATATGTTCACCAAGTAGGAAGCTCTCCAAATATTGCCATACTTTTGGGATTTTTATGGGGGCTTCATTTCGCAGGCATGATGGATTAAATCATTGGCCACTGGTGATTACCTCCTGCCCTCTCCTCTCCCAGAGGTCAGGGTTGGGGGCTGAAAATTCCAACCCTCTGATCACCTGGATGGTTCCCCGGGCACTCAGCCTTCATCCTGAGGCTATCCAGAAGCCCTCAGTCACCAGTCATCTCATAACATACAAAAAGACACATATTACTTCTGGAGATTCCAAGTGTTTTAGGAGCTGTGTGTAAGGAAAGGGAAATGGGAGCCATATTACGATACCTTAGCACCAAGATCATTGCTGGTGGCTGCATACAAGAAAGACAAACATGAGTGAGAAGTGTTTCTGCAGCTGGGAGAGTGATGTTTGGTGTAAAGTTATTGCAGATTCTTAGGCTGGAGTTCATGGTTAGGCTTGAAGTGTGTCCCAGTTTCTGAGCTAAGTACTGTGTGTATGTCCAATATAACATGACTTCTATCCGATTAGCAAGAAAATCTGTAAGGAAAATATGATTAAAAATACTAATGTCTTCTATGACACCTAGAGGTCAAAGAAGGGACTTTAGTGTCACATGAGGTAATACAAGTGTTATTTAGTGCCTGAAAATATAGCCTGAAGCATGGGAATTAATTTATATTAGGGGAATAAAGTTGATAGTCTTATATTTTCATGGGAACAAATCCAATTTTAAAGTTACTTTTGAAGCAAATAAATATGCAGTTGGTAGATTACGTGGTTAGAGTGGAAGTCCTTAGATTCCAAAATCCTCTAGCCACGGAGTCAGAGTTTGTGGGATCACTGACCCCTTGAGGTCCAATTTTGTAAAGTTTCTCTGATCTCTGGCAGAAGGGTATTAGGACATGCTCCCATTTGATAAAATTGCCAAATAGACATACCTTATCTTCAGGAATTTTCCAATTCCCTCTTAATCACTTTTTTCTCCCAACACATTGAAAAAAAATTCCACTTCCTGATATTCTCTTAATTTGTGAGTAAAGAAGACATATATTTCTGATATACCAATTTTAATCGTTAAATGTGTTTCAAATCTTTGAGTGATTGTCATATTTCAGGGATATTATGTTGTTTTCCAGCAATAATTCATTAGTTTAAAAGGCCCACATTACCTCCAATCTATGTGAAAATATATTCCTTAAATCTGCTTCCATCTGTGTAAGGACTTAGGTTAGTAAAGACAAAGTGAATTCAATTTTTGATAGTATGTGCAGGACATGTGTTTTTTAGAACTTTTAATAATAATGTACACACGCTAGTCATTGTTATGGCCACTCCTCAGAAGATGAGTTAATTTCCTAGATTTTTTGCATAATAAAGTATTAGCTCATTAATCAGATCTATTTTTCAAAAAAACATAGAAAATCTTCAGAGATTGATAATCCATCGAATTTAAGACCATGAACACTGGTTGAAAGAGATGCTATTTACTTGCTTTTAAGTTTGGTTAAATCATGAGACTTCTTTCATAATACCTTTTTTTTAATTATTAACAGAATTTCCCCACTCCTCTGTCCAACATAGGAATGCCAAAAATACAGAAAGTGGTCAGTACTAGGAAAGGTAATTTAAAGTTTTGAAGGTCTGGGCATAGAACTCTATATTCAGGTTCTTAGTGTACTTCATGAAGTGGACTGATGATATACAGTAGGTGTTCAATAATGTTTTCATTAAATAACATGCAATGTAGAGTAGCACTAAGTGGCATTTAAAATGCAAGCAGGAAACTGCTTTTTCCCTTTAATATTTTCTTTATACATATTTTACTTGCTAGATTTCAAAACATTAAAAAAATCCTTAAAGTGCACAATATCAAATAAAATAAGGTTTGAAAAAAATGTTAAAACTATGTTTTTCCTGGAACTTCTTGTTTTAAAGTAGTGTGCAGTTATTTTTAGAATCATCCCAGGATTGTCATTTAATGAAGGTCCAGTATGCCTCCTTGATTAAAAAATGAATTTCCAGTATGCCTCCTTGATTAAAAAAAAAAAGGCCAAAGTATATTTTGACAGAAACAACAATTGCCAATATGAAAACACAGAGTTGATCTTTATCTAGGAAACACGAGTGTCCTATGTTTCAATGTTTGTCCATGTTTGTACACACATGTTTGTACATAGACACATGTACATATACACATGAGCTGTATAAGAGTGGGCATTTCAGCTATCAGGAAAAAAAAAACAAAGATTGTGTCAATGAATATGATTATTTCAAATATCATCATTTTCTTTCAGATGTGTTGAATTTTATCTTTGATACAGAATCAAATGTGCTAAATTGTATCCCAGGGCTGCTTTTGCTGAGAAAAATAAATTAAAAGAAATAAAATGTTATTTAATAAAATAAACCAGATACAAAATCTTGCCTTGTATTTACAGATAAATTTTAATGGAATATTTCATGGTCTAACACAAATATCAGACCCAATGACACTAATTCTTGTACAGCCTTTGGCTTACCCTGTATAACAAAATCTGTTATTTAAAGTAGACTATAAAATACCTTATGGTAAGTGAACTTCCAAAGACACAAAGAAAATCTCCCATAAATTTAAAAGCTTATCTCAAATTCTTATTGGCATAAGCTTAGGATGGATATATTATTAATTGTATTATCTTAGGTAGTTGAAATATATAATACTGTTTAGAGTGTGAAAATTAAAAAAAAAAATAGGTTTAGGTATTTTTGCTTCTGTTCCTAGTCAACATTAGTAAACACACATAAGTGAATGTAAAATTACCTTTACAGAGTTTTGAAATTTTGGCAATCTCAAGCAAATTTCCCTAAGCAACATTTTTTTTTTCTTACCCTTAGTCAGCATATTACAAGGTTCATATTTTCCAAGGAGTAACGATTAAATGTTGTACAAATAAGATAACATTTATTTTACTACCATTTAATTTTTAAAACTCCCACTTAGAAATTTACAAGGAAAATAGGCATCACTGAGAAAAATCTAAAATGATAATGTAGTCAGTTGAAAAAGATACGCAAAATAATGTGGTATAAAGGAATGTGTTTTGTGACATCTTTTATAACTTGTTAGTGGGAAGAAAGAAAGTTCCATCTTTCATTGTCTGCTTTCAGACCTAAGAAAATGAACTAAATGAATAGACAATTCAGTAATGTCCAACAGATAACTAAAATTCAAATTTTATTTTCCATATGTATCAGACAATATTTTTTTTCTGACAAGACTTTACTGAAAGATGAAGTGCAAATGGGAACCCTGTAAGAATGTTTAGAAGAGTTGTACATGACATATTTTAAGCGCCACTAAGTACACATTGAATACTTTGTAAGTATATAGGTATAGCAACATGCAAGTGTCATGTACCTCATATTACAATATGCATTTTGTTTTTTGAAAATGTTTATGATAACAGTAGATTCAATAATTGTGGTTCTCTATCTTCTGTGCAAAGTGCTTTATTTTGGCGAATCTTCTTTACAGCACAGAATTTATTTTTATGTTGTCATAAATATACCCTTCCAAAAGTTATGAATTTCATGTCATATAAATAGAACATTTTATTTTTGAAGCTACATTACTGGGAACACCTGCATTTCTGGGTACCATTTTCAGAGATAAGTCTTTAAATTTTTTTTTTAAACATGGCAGACTTGTTCCAATGTTGATTATGTTTAAATATTTATGATAAAAATGGAGCTTTCTTGAGGGAATACTTTTTGGTTGAGTGAAAAGCTAAACAACCAATTCACAAATACTGATGTGAACTGAATATGAAGAAAATAGGTCAGTAATCCCAAACTCGTGGATTACTCCTTAACTGCATCATTGAATCTACAATAAGTACAGCAGGTACAGTTAAATAAATTTGTAAAGAGATTAAAATTTTATACACTTATAAGGAGAAAGAGTCCTAGTTTTGAAAAATCTCTAAATTATTTTTCTATTTATGAGAATCATTCAATACATTAGAAACACAGAGAAAAGCAAAAAGGATAGAGAGATAACAATTCAGTTTACATTTCATATTTTTTTTAACCAACTGGTGACCACTGCTTTCAACCATCAAACATTTTATTGCATATAACTTTCACTATCAGCAAATATAAAGAGAAAAGTGTCTACTAGTATCATGTACAAGGAAAAGCATTTGAAGAAAGAAAACATTTGAGGTTTGACAGTACTGTGTATAATAGAAGTGTAATGTGGCATTCAAAAGTCCGTGTGGGATTCACTGCTGTTCTGACCCTGGGTGTGGGAAAAGTGCTTAAGTGCTGAGCCCTGGTAGGTTTTTCTTTTACCCCTGCAATCTTCAAATATCTTTTAACTTTTCTTCTTTTGAAATATACAGTATGTTTTATAGGGGAAAATAGTGTTTTTTCTTTACATCTTTTTCACATGTGGGCCCATTCTCTCCAAAATAACCATACATTTCTTGTCACTAACATATATATATATATAATATCTAACATATATATATGTGTGTATATATATATATATATATATATATATATATATATATGGAAAAGATGGTAAAGATTCGACCAAATATTATTTGTAACAGAACCACATAACATAGAAACATCCTACGTTAAGCATATTTTATAGATTTAACATCATAATTTGAAATAGTTTCTTGCATCAGTTTCTTTTTCCTACAGAAAAATCTGCTTTTAAAATGTAATTTCCTTTTAGAATAATTAAATTACATCATTTGAAAAATTCATATTATGTCTAAGCAGACACAATAAAGTGGGCATTTGTGGCAATACTTTGCATTCATTATTCAGGTATTATTTGTTAATAAGGAGGCAATTTTAAATACTTAAATGTTTGTCTTACATTAGATAACAGTTCTTGGGAAAATAAATCATATACATAATTTTTACTTAAAAGCACAGCATTGATTTATAAGAAACTGTTGCATTTTAAATATTAAATGAAATGTAAGATTGGATTCCAAAGTGTTGCCATTTAATTTTTTTTTAAATCAACACAATTATATTACATTGAAATACTAAGTAGGCATGAGAAGAACTATCCTATAAAGTTAGCATATTTTGCCTATAGGAAAAGTTAATGATAGGAAAGGAAAAACAAATGCAGATCCATACACCATTGAATACACTAAAAGAAATTGGCTTTTGAGATTTCCCAGGGGCTGGGGAGAGGACTGTATGTTAGTCCTAAAGAGTGCTTCCTGGGATATCCTGTAAATAATTATTTCTTCTATATCATAGCCCATGTTAAAAGTGAGAGGTAGAAGGATTATTGT
This sequence comes from Neomonachus schauinslandi, assembly GCF_002201575.2. Lineage (NCBI taxonomy): Eukaryota > Metazoa > Chordata > Mammalia > Carnivora > Phocidae > Neomonachus > Neomonachus schauinslandi. Next base: position 37,726,740 of record NC_058403.1, on the reverse strand, counting down.
AAGTATGCATGGCAGAGAACTTACCAGCTATATCCAATAACTATTGCATTCAATATTAATAATCTCAATACATAAAAATGCTGATGAGTTTAGAACCCATTCTTGTATGTTGTCCCCTTTAGCTCTCTATTTAATCTTGCTACTTTCTTTCAATCCATTGCCTTTGGAAGGGTATAAGTGCAAAGGGCATGTCTGGGACAGATTAGGGAGAGAAAGGGGGGAAAAATAGAAAAAAAGGTCTAAAAAAATTCCCATTAAGATATAGTGACTTTAACTATTAATTAATGGTAAACTATGTTCTTTGATTGAATAAATGTGTACTTATAATAAAAGTACCATAATCCATTAAAATATACACACATTTCAAAAAAAGTTTAAGGATTCCAAACTCAATTAGAGATCAAAGTTTAAAACTCATGTTATTTCTTTCTCTCCAGTAGTTCTAAAAACTAGGCCAAATAATTTTATTGTGTCACATTAATGATTAAATAAGAAAAACGTAAAGTGTTTGTTGTTGAATCAATTATGTTTTTAATTAAAGCTTTAGTGTGTGGGAGGTGAAGATTAGCAAACTCTTGGATCGTGTTAAAGAATTCTTTAAAATCCCTTTGCATTAGTATCCAGCAATAGAATTGCAGATATTGCACTGAGTATATTTCAATATTGCCAGTGTATATTTCAAAACAAATTCTATTATCTACACTAAGATTTCCTCTTCCCCAATATTCAAAATGCATATTATAATTACATGGGTTTCCAACATCCATACACAGCAAGTACAAGATACTTACATGTACGTACACTGTAGTTACCTATATTTTGCATAGTTTTTAGTGTGTACTTTGTGCCACTTAATAAAAAGCATTACTCAGTAATTCTTATTAGGTGTTTCATTTATTTCAGCTGTGGTTGCCAGTTTTTTTGTTTGTTTTGTTTTGTGTATTCATCACAGATTACCATTTGCAAAGGGAGATAATATTGGGCATTTTTTGTGGGCTCTTAAGTAATCCGCGATACGACGGGGAAGTTGCAGTAAGATATGAGGTTTTGCATTTTCTCCACAATTAAAAAACATAACATGGATTTCATATTTATCATTCATAAAATTATCCTTATGTCCAAAGGAAAAGAAGATGTATTTTAAATGTTCCCCTTGGTAACACTTTGCAATAAGTGGCACTAAATTACACGATAACTGGTATGTTACATGGAAGAACCATCACGGTCAAACAGCGGCTGTACGTGTGCCTATATGGAATCTCAATGTTGTTACAGTCATGAGTACATAATTACAAGTGAGCCTGTCCTTTTCACTGAGATATTTATATTTTTACAACGAAATAAAAATAAATGAGGTGTTAGCTTCTTTGCCATATTTAGGAAAGTTAGTTTTCTTTCTCTATTTTAATTGTTGGGTTTCAATGCAATATTAAGCATCTTGAATCAATATGAGATCATCCAGTTTCTAGATTAAACTCCAATATCAGGTTCCTTAAACTGCTTCTTGGATTCTCTGGTAAAAGAAAACAAGTTGAAATCTCTCTCCCTCTCTCTTTCTTTCTCTCTTACACACACACACACACACACACACACTCACACAGAGAAACACGCACACATCAGTACTTTGCTCATGTGCTCTATCTTTGCTCTTGCGCTCACAAACTTTCCTTTTTCTTCTTAATTTTAATGATCATTCTATCTAGGACACTCAAAAATGGGAAAAAAAGAATGATGTTTACACTTTTTTGATGGAGGACAATCAATTTACACTGTAAACAGTACACTGGCAGAGAATATCTACTTCGGGTAAAGAATAATACTCCATATTCTACTAGGGGTATATGTGTGTTCACACTCCTTGCATTCAGTTCCATAGCTACTGTGCTCAATAGGCAGAGACAGAAATTGGCTCTGTGCATACACATGTGCACATTTCAGACATTGCAATTGACATGGTTCCATTTCAAAGTGTTATTTTGTATTTTTTCCTGATTTTTATAGAAATGAACAGAATTTTTATAATTTATTCCCTTGTTTGGTGGAAATAAAATAAATTTTAAAGATAGGAAAATACAATTCTATTTCTATATTTTTCAGGAACTAAAAATGATACCTAATTCAAATCTAACTATTTTAACTGGCTAAACATTTCATTAGAGCCCACAAATCATAATATATTAGTTTCTTTTAAAGAATTCTATTGACTTTTTACATCACTCTAAAGGGTTAAATGAGTCAAAAATTTTGAAATATAACCAATTTTTGATTTCTAATTTTACAGTGCTATAAATAATGATTCAGTTATTTAGGCAACAATTTAGCAGTTGGAGCCAAGTAGAATATAGACAAAATGAAGAGGGATGTAAATACAGCATCAATGAAGAGTAGCAATTTTGTAAGTGCATCCTGAAATTAAGCTTTAAATAGTAATTGATGATGCAGTTTATACAACTTACTTCTGTAATAAGAACCTTTCCATTTTGTACTAACAGGATGAATTTTGTTTTGTGGAGTCTTTCTAAAGATTATGCATTGAAAGATATGAACAGTTTATAAACCTATTCTAATTTCAATGTGTCTAGTAGCACCTACCTGATTCTCTCAAACTACCATACTATATTAACATATTATTGCATTTTTCCACAGATGGTATGGAGTGAACTGTAAAAACAAGCATGCAATCACATCAATGCAGACTTATTTCCTTAAAATGTCATACTGTATATGATTTATTATGTTAACACTCAACCACATCATATTATTTATGTTCTGTATATTCTGAAAAAGTGCTGCTTGACTGACATCGTCCTTTTTCTTTTGTAAGAAATCAACAAGATAAATGCTTCAACAATCAAAAAAAACAATTTAAAAATTCTAACGTTGTCTTTAAAAGTTTATACTTTTCTGATAAATAATCTAAGATACAGCACCTTTGTCTTCCATTTGATATTAATACATGATGTCATACTCAACCATTCTCATTTCCCAAAAATAAATTCCAAGATATTATTTTTAAAACCATAGGCCATCATGCTTTCAGACATCATAAGTATAGCTACCGTATTGTCATATTTGTTTTCTTCTTAAAGGTGCAATGCTTGTGAATGGGAAAATAATTTTTATCTAACTGGATTTTTAATTTTTAGCATATAATAAATTTAATGAGAACTAATCTAGCAATATTGTATTTTACTAGAAGAAATAATATGACTTTAGATTGACTCTGTGTCATATTTAAGAATACAGCATTTCTTAATGGTTAAATACACCAAAATTTCAGAAATAATCCAGAGAAAGAGACTTTCACCTTGGAGTTAAAAGCATGGCAGAAATTCTCCATCACTCACGGTTTCATAAGTTTGTACCTCACAAAATGCATAGACAGGAATTTAATATAAAGAATTAGTTCCTTTATACAGAAAACATATCTTAAACACTTCTTTTTGGCAAACCAACATAGGTAAGCAGCTCTGGAACTGCCAAATTAAAATTTGTAATAAATTTTTAGCAAACTAAGAGTTTACTTTTAGGTTATTATTCAACTGTGGTTGTAATTTAAAACCTGAGGCTGTGCACTGGTTGTTAGCTTAAAATTACCTTTCCTTATAACATTGTGCTTCCATTGTATAACAAATAAAAATTAACAAGAACTAGAAAAATTTGTTGTTGAACAGTGCTAGGACATACAGACAAAAATACTAATACATGTTATCTACTTATAATATTGGTTTAAGTAATATCTAAAGGGATATAATGGACATTAGAAAATGCTTACTTATGACTGAATTACCTACAGCCAAAAAAGTTAAATATGTATCAAATAATGTTTAATTGGATTTATTATATGCACTATATACAGATACTAAATGTCTCAAAATTGTGCCCTATGGATACTTCAATTTTGTTTAGGCAGGTGAGTCTTTATGGAGAAAATAAATTATAGAATCAAATTGGAGAAATGAATGAAATTGTTGTGATTCCTGAAGCAGTAAAATGTTTGTAAAAATTTATTGGTAAATGAAGCTAAAATAACTTAATGGTGGGATCTATATAATTATATAAGATGTCATGTCATGATTGCAATGCATACACACATGGCTCCTGTATCAAATTCTATATTTTTAAATAGCAAATTGATACAGCTTCACCAGGATAATCTCAAACATTCCAGAATCTATTCTACAGTGTTTTCAGTTGTGTTTTCTAGGGCATATATTTCCAAACATGTCTTTGAAGGCAGACATGTAGAAAACATTGTTTGTAAACCTCTAATTTCTGATTGAACTTAATCACATTAGGTCTTTACCTAATCCTGTTCCTTGTGAAAGCTGTCCAGTGGTAAATTGACAAAATTTATGATTTAAAGGGAAAAAACGAGGGCAAAAAAAAAACTTTGCATACTTTTTTTTCAATGTATAAAAACAATTCAATACCATGATCCAAGGAGATGATTAACATTGTTAAGGCTGTATATTCAAGCACTGTATGTTAAAAGAGCAATGGTGTGGAATTTAGGCAGTAAGAAATGTCCTGCATTATGGATGGTACAGTAATTAAAGAATGATGCTTTCGACAGCTGATTGTTGGTATACACTGGCTACTGATAGCAGTACGGTATGGAAGTTAATAAAGGTAGCAGAAGATGGTAGAAATGAATTCTGAAAGATGATAGCCAGTTTTCTCCAGCAGCCAGCCTGGTAAGGAAAACTCATAATCTTGGCCTGTATTTTAAATGAAATACTCCTTTTTCTCTTCAGCATTGACTTGGCTGCCTTCAGCATTGATAATGGCTGTGTCAGCATCTGGTGCATCCTCAGCCCCTTTAGCTTCATTTGTTAAGTACGTTCCTGTGGGTATTGGGAGGAAAAAAAAAATATATATATATATGTTAGTTCTGTGAGACTGGTTAAATAGCCAGCATTAAAGCTACATTCATTTAGGCAGGAGCTTTTGCCAGATTTCTGATATGTTGGAACATATTCTGAGACATCATAAGCCACACAATTCACTCTTGTGCTGTTGTGCACTATCTTTCAGTTTTCAGGTATATGTTATATGTGAATCTGTGGCCAGGTTAATTAGAGGTGACTGCCTAACTGGAGTGGGGAATGAGTAGTTTGATTTCTTTAATGATGGCAACAGACCATGTGCTCTGTGCAGCTGTAGCAATCAGGGTCCTTTGTTAAGATGTTGATAATGATCACATCAAACATGTCATCTTTCAACGGGCACCTGGGTGGCTCAGTTGGTTAAGCGACTGCTTTTGGCTCAGGTCATGATCCTGGAGTCCCTGGATCGAGTCCCGCATCGGGCTCCCTGCTCGGCAGGGAGTCTGCTCCTCCCTCTGACCCTCCCCCCTCTCATGTGCTCTCTCTCTCTCTCATTCTCTCTGTCTCAAATAAATAAATAAAATCTTTAAAAAAACAAAACAAAACAAAACAAAAAAAACGTGTCATCTTTCATTTTGAAAACTCCACTTAAAAGTAGGTTATGTCAATAGTTTGCTACCCAACCCATTGCAAAAAAAATTACATATTTTCTTCACTTATATGGCCAGATGTGTGTCTATAAACCGATGAACAAAAAATGTTGACCAAATGTTTAACATCATAGTTGAATGTCAAACCTAGAGATAAATTACAAACTTGCTTTTTTTCTGAGCCGGTGACTCACTTTGTGACCTTTGGCCATTGGCTAGACATCATTTTGCTAAACCGAACCAATTTTCATTAAGTAAAATAATCAAGACTTCCCTGAAGTAATTTCATATTTAGATCTCTTCACATATATGCATACACTCATTTAATATTTCGTGATTAAGCTAGTCTTTAGAATATTTTTTTGTCAAACTTGAGACTACTTTATTAAATATTACCTACCTTTATGTCTTGCCAGATATCGACCAAGCAGAAATATAGAACACAGTGTGACAAATACAACTACAGCCACTATTCCTCCTATAAGAGCATGATCAGGGCCAGTCTGGCCAGCCAGAGCATTGGGATCTAGAGAAGAGAATAAAATATCACAGAAATGGTATGTTATTTAAGCATAGAGTATATATCTGCATTAGAATGAGTTCTTGAAAAGTAGTTCATTTCTACTGAAATAAAATTTCATTAATGTGTATTAAACCAACCATCTAGTCAACAAGTATTCATTTGTATAACATACCTGGGGATATAATATTTGCCACATCAATCACAGTTGTCATTGACTTTACATTTTAAGACTAGATAAATGAATGCGCAGAAACTTTTTTTTTCTTTTTAGAGGGAGAGAGAGCACAGTTTAGGGCAGGGGAGGGGCAGAGGCAGAAGGAGAGAGAATCTTAAGTAGACTCCCCACTCAGCATAAAACCTAAGGCGGGACTCAATCTCACGACCCTGAGATCATGACCTGAGCTGAAATCAAGAGTCCCACACTTAACCAACTGAGCCACTCAGGTGCTCAAATAAACATATATAATTTTGCATGGTTTTATGCTCTTCCTTCCTCTTCTCCTTCTGAATATATGTGTGACTGTGTGTGTGCATGTGCACATGTGTGTATTTTTTAGTGTGATGAACACAATTATATCATTCAAAAAATAAAATTATGGGAAATGCTGAGACTGAGATGATAACTTGGAATTTATTATCATATAAATCTTATTTAAAGCTATAGCAATTGACGAACTTCCCACAGGCATAAGTCTAGATAGAGAGGAGAAGAAGTCTGAAAACTGAACTGAGGAACTCTCATATCTAAAGTCCTGGAAGGACTTCCAGCAGAGCTGACTGAGAAGGAGAGAACAGTGAGATAGGAAAATATCCTGCAGAGTACATTGTAGTTGATCAAAGGAAAGAACATATTTCAAGGAGAGGACAGTGTTACAAATTGGGTTAAATGTGATTGACAGAAGGAGGAAAATGAACACTCAGTGTAAAAGATTAAGTGCCTATTTGACTTGTAGTTTTAGAGAAAGTAGCTGGAGAGATACAGATTAATAATATACTCTCACATTTGGCCTTTAGTAAAATTACAGGGAAGAGATGAACCCAGCAAAGGATAGCCAGTTTTCAAGCAGAAAGAAAAAGATCAAAAGAAAGCCTAGACAACTGGGAACTGCAAAGTTTTAGAAAATCAACTACTTATAGAAGTCACACAATAAGGGACAAAACCGAGTGAACCTTTGAGCAATAAAACCCACTAAGGCTCAGCCCTACTGCAACAATCAGATTGAGTATACTGCCTACCCTCCCAAGCCCATGTTGCCGATATCTTCATGGTAACTACTTATATTCTAAAGGAGGGATTTAGAGGATAAAGTAAAGAAATAAATTAGGCGTGACAATTATGCCTTCAAAAGATCTTGAAGTATGACAATAGGCACATGAATATGACATATTAGGAGTTTAATGTGTTTTTAATGAAACTATTGTGGAGAAAGTAGCATATGTTTAGATAGGAAAAAAAGTCTACTTAAAACCAAACAACCTCAGGATCCCCAAGCCTGGTGAAAGCAAGAAGTGGAGTATAAAAGCTGGGTAGTTCCCATGAAGAGCATGTTCCCAAACATCCACTTCAAATGTGGCCATGGAATATAACTGACAGATTGAACCTCCCATAGGGTAGAACTGGGGGAAGCACATAAGAGTGTACAGAAGAGAATTCTTCTGAGAATTTCTTCAAGGAATTACAACTGCTGCCAAGGCAGAGGGATCGTTTAATGCTAGCCTGGCATGTTTTCATAATTGCTATGGATAATGACTACTCAGTGTTTCCCATTCTTTATTTCCAAATGGGAACAATTATAGTAAGAAGCACTTCCTCATGGCTGTCTTCTAGCACTGCATTTTGTATATGTGTAGAGGGGAGAATTACTAATTTGTCTTCAGGTTTATTTGTCCCTGGACTAATGTATCCAGATATGATGAAGAGGATTGTGGATATTTAAAGTTCTTAGTCTTTGAGTTGGATATGTTGGCTTGATGGGACGTTAGGTTGTCTTTTTGGACAGGTATGACAGTTGTTTGTGTAAGGAAAACAGGTGAAAAATATTTGGTGATCAGAAGGGTATACTGGGGAAGATACTTCTAGCTAATAGCAAACTTGCTTTCTTTTCTTTCAGTACACAGAGCTAATCATTTTCCAGCTTCAATTCAGTTGAGTGTAACAATGTGATCTGGGCTCTGGACAACTGAATGAAGGTCCAGCCAATAAAAACATCCCACATGTAACTCTCCAGGGTGATCTCAGGAGATACAAATTGAAAACGAGAGAAGCTATAAGAGTAAGTAAGGCAATAGATCATTCAGTCTCCACCTGGAAGGAAATTGCCCAACTAAGCATACATGCATTGAACTATTCAAGGGTAAAAACAAACAAACAAACAAAAGTTTATTTTAAAAACACCGAGTATTAAAAAGTTAATTTGTCATGGCAGCTTTTGCTAATGTACCTTTCTATTATATATTTCTTGTATTTTCCTTAATTTCTGGCATTGGCTGTAAATCTAAAAATTAAAAAAACAAGAAAAACAGGAAGAAAAAGCATCAAAAAATAAACCTGTCATGTCTCAGAATTCCCCATTCTTATTCCTTGCTTAGATACTTCAGAATCAGTTTCAAATCCCACTTCTTGCTCAAGTCCCCAAATGCAGATAGTCATAAATCATTTCTATTTTGTTTGCTAAATATCTCTCAGAACTGAGCACTCTTTTGGGGAACTGAGAAATCACTCCTGTTCATACATCTCTGTACCTATCTCATTTCCTGAAGGTAAATTCTGAAATGCTATTGCTGGACCAACTGGTATAAACATTATTTAAAGACTTTTGATAAATATTGCCAAGTTATGTTGTAGAAAGACTGTATGAATTCATCCTGTACCACCTACATCTGAAGGATTCCCCCCCAGTATTAACATCAGATATTAAAATTTTAAAAATTTGCCAAATATTGATGTGTTAAATATTTAGTATTTACATGTTACCATAAATATATCTAACTACTTTTGCCTATATGAATTTATTAATTTGAAATGGCTGCTTATTCAGTTTAACGCTTTTTTTTTAAGATTTTATTTATTTATTTGACAGAGAGGGACACAGCGAGAGAGGGAACACAAGCAGGGGGAGTGGGAGAGGGAGAGGTAGGCTTCCCACAGAGCAGAGAGCCCAGTATGGCGCTCCATCCCAGGACACTGGGACCATGATCTGAGTGGAAGGCAGATGCTTAACGACTGAGCCACCCAGGCGCCCCTGGTTTGACCGACCATTTTTCTATTCAAATTTTCTGTTTCAACGGCTCTCTCCATAGAAAGATGAATATTTTTAGCAACTTATTTTTATTTATTCTACATTTATTGTCTTCTCAGTGATGGATAAGTATTATAATTTTATGTAACCAAATCTATCAAACTTTTGTATTATGATGTCTGACTTGTGGATCATGATTTGAAATGCTTTGCCCATGATGAGATTATACACATATAGATTTATGCTGTTGTCTAACATTTTTATTGTCATATTTTAATCCATCTAAAATGTATCTTGGTCTATGGTTTGAGGCTAAAGTAAAACAGAACTTTATGTTCCTTTCTTTCTTTCTTTCTTTCTTTCTTTCTTTCTTTCTTTCTTTCTTCTTTCTTTCTTTCTTTCTTTTCTTCCTTCCTTTCTTTATCTCTCTCTCTCTTTCTTTCTTTCTTTTCTCTCTCTCTCTCTCTCTCTTTCTTTCTTTTTTAAGAGTGAGTTGGGGGGCAAAGGGAGAGGGAGAGAGAGAATCTTAAGCAGCTTCCATGCCCAGCAAAGAGCCCAATGTGGGGCTCCATCTCACAACTCTGAGATCATGACCTGAGCCCAAATCAAGAGTTAGACAATTAACCTGGCTGAGCCACCAGGTGCCCTTGTACTTTATTTTCTAAAGCATTATGTCTAGTATTTGTCAAGATTATATTTAACATTTTTATTTCATGACCATGAAACCTACTCAGTTTTCCTATTAGTTTAAGTAGTGTTTATTTAGTATAACAATTCCATTTAAACATCTGGGAAAATGCTTTTCTTTGTTGAACATCCATTATTTCTCTTATTGAAAATATTTTTCATTGGATACAAATTAATTTTTTATTCCCTTTGCCCATACTTGCATTTTCTTTATTATTAATGTTGAAATATTTTGAAGAAGGATTCTCTGTTCTGATGCTGGTATTTATTCCTGCTCAGCTTTAATGCTGCAAATCAATCCACCTACAGAAACTGTCTTTGAAATGAAATGTGTATCATATGATATTTGTACATAATGGGTGTACTGGAGAGGGAGTCTTGGGATGTAGATCATTACTGGTGAGAGATTTCACTGATTTACTTCATGCATTTTGCCTATACTCTTCATTCCCACAGTAGAATCTCAGATATGTGGACCATCCCCCCCCCTTTTTTCTGTACAGTAAAACAATCTTTTAGAATTTGTTCAAATAAATTTAAATTTATCATGTTCTTCATTGCATATATTTTCACTGGATTTCAGATACATTTATAGTATATTAATAAGACTTTCAGAGAAACTAATGCAAACACATATCTATTTGACTCTAGTCATTAATGTTCTAGATATACTCTTATAACCTATGAAGTAAACACTTAAACTTTTAGCCTTCAGCTCATCAGCAAAATAAGTCCACATACAGTCCCAGGATTTTTAAGATTTCAAAGATAGGATGGATATAGATAATGTTACTTTGCACATCTATTTGTGAATATATTTGTTTAAAAAAAACTAACACTGTTGGTTATGCTTTTTATTTTTCCCCCATAACTCTTAGAACTAAAGTCTGTCTTTAATTCCTACAGTTAGCAACTAAAACAAGTGACTGAAATTGAGGATCAGAGAAGTATCATCCTAACAATGCAAAAATAATATATAATTTAAATGGCTAAGTCCCAGTGGGAATCTCTCATATATCCTTTCTCTCATTTCTCTCCTACTGTCATAGCAATAAAAAAAAAAAAAAATGAAGTACAGCCTTCAGAAGTTCCTTTACAGATAGCTGAGTCTTCATTATTATTCAGATAAATACATCATATATCTTAAAGACCATTATTCATTCTCAAGTGTTAGTCTATGATTTGTGGGAGTTAGTCTATTAACACTGGAGTGGGTAAATCCCAGTGGATTTGGCAATATATTAGCAGTCTCTTTAGTTGACAATGCACAAAACACAAAGAATATTGTAGAATTAAAACTTTCTGAACTTAACATCTTTCAATTAGGGTTACTGGACACTTAGTAAAGGCCTCCAAAGAGAAAATTATGTTAAATAATAATATTTAGGGTTAGTAATTTCTGATATTTAGAAGAGTAGAAAGTAACCTCAAAGTATAGTTTTATTTAACACCTTAACATGGAGAATCCTAAATTATGTAATTCTATCTCTGAAATCATTGCTGGGGGTTTCTATCAAGTAGCTTGTCTGTCATATGTTTCCCCTTAAAATGAGAAGTATAAACTCCCAAGAAAAGAACATCTGACTTTCTAGGATCACATCATGCAGAAATTATAAGTGCTACATAGTTTTTAATCCAAGTGTTAGAATTATTTTATGATAAATAATTTTATAAGTTATCATATATATGATTTCCAGTTTGAACAAAATGGTAGGAAAGAAGTAAAATTAAAATCATTTTATGTAAACATTTTAAAATTAGGTTTCATGGCTATTTTTAAGAGAATGATTTTCATTATATGTTAAAATAAATATGTTTTCAAGGCCATATTTGGATTAACAATTGTAATTTTTTTAAACGATAAGATTCTAAGGATATGTACGCATAATAAGAATGCTATTCACATACTCATGAAATTGATAAGAAGTTTTTAATGTTTTCTTATGAAATCTAATAAATATTATCTACAAAACTGTTTAAATGTCAGGGTTCAGACTATACATTCATTATCAATAGTTCAGTATCAATTTAAAAAGTATGGAATAGTGAATTGGATAGTAGATTAGAAAAGTGTCAGTTAGGTTTGAGGCTAATGTAAAGAGAAATCTTTGGCAAATCTAGGGATTGAATTCAATGTCAATATTGAAAAATATGAATAAGATAAAGCTGGAATGAATACAAGAATTAGTGAAAGAAACAAGTGCCTCTTATGGAAAAGTCAATAAATAGTTCCCTAGTAACAACCATCAGAGTCGTGGAAAGTCAAGATTTACATGAATTAAGTACAGAGTAGTATAAATTTGGACCAAATATGACCAGACTGCATGATAAGAGCCACTTCAACAATAAATACACTTATATTACTATTCTGTACCCATTTTGGAGGATTTTTTTAAGTGATTGAAAACTCCTGGAGAAACTTCAGTTTAACTATAAAATGGTTCAAAAATATGAAATTCAACTCAAAGGTAAGTGTAAAACTGGGATTGTCACCTTTAGAAATAGAAAGCATATATGATTTTTCAAGTTGTTTCCCTAAGTGTTTCTGAGTCACAGTCAAACGATATCTAGCATTTCTACTGAGTTTTCTCTTTGTTGGGAATGTACTTACTTTGGGTATTTAAGACTTTAAGAAAGTAGGGTATTTTTATTTTAAGAAACTGCTATTGCCTGAATTGTGTTTCCACAAAATCCATATGTTGAAGTGCTACTACTCACTGTAATGGAACTTGGAGATGGAACCTTTGGGAGAAAACTAGGTTTAAATCAGTTCATGATGGCGAGGCCCTCATGGTGAGATTAGTGCCCTTATAAGAAAAAATACCAGAGCTAACTCTGGTAAAAATTTAAGGCCATAGAAAATAGATTTGGAGAAGTTTGGACAATCCATACTCATTCCCAACCAAATTTTTTGTAGACAAATAGAAGATCCAAGACTGCACCAATCAATTTCTTTTAGTTAGTTACCTATAATTGAGTTGTACATTGTATTAGGTGTTGTATGAGTTAACACTGCAAACCCCTCTATCCATTCACCCACTGATGTATCATAGCGGTTAAGATGTAACGATTGACACCAAGAGCATCAGATGAAATCAATCTTGGAATGAAACTATGTTTCATTGTGTACACAAATAGAAGGAAAACAGTAGAATAGAAGAAAAGTCAGTTAAAGTCTTCAAGTGAAAGAAATTGCTCACAAAATCCTGGATTTAGAAATTGTTCATACCAAATCTTAAACCACTTACTGCTACTGATTTGAGTTTAAACAAGTTTCTTAACCTTTTCATCTTTAAAATGTGAATAATTCTTATTTTCCAAGGTTGTCAAAGGTTAAATGTGTTACTGTACATAAAGAGCTTAGAGGAATATCTGACAAATGTAATGTAAGCACTATCTAACAGTTATACGGGGGAGGGGAGGAAAGTGGAAAATATAAATCGCTGAAAAATACAGCTTTCCTTTTTTAACTTTTAAAGATTCATTCAGGGACTTTTGCTCTACATGGTAATGGTGAACCATCCTAAGTGTCTAAATATTTGAAAAATGGGGAGGGGATATTAATAGAAGAAAATTTGCATAACATGAGATTGAAGAAAATGAAACTAGTGGGAGTTTGATGGGTGAAGATTAAATGAGAGAATAATTTATTGAGTATTTAATCTATGCCAGGTTCTGTATTATAAATGGCTCATTTTATTCAAAGCATGCAAAGTGTTGACTCAGAAAATCATAGTTATTATTAATGTAAAGATTGATAAACCATGGGACAGCTTATCTAAGCAAGTTTTTGGAATAGTTTTTGAAAGACTCAAAAATATTATGAAAGTCAGTTTTTAGAATGTGTCAGATGACTTCTATTTTGAGAACAAGTTTGTTGAGGTAATTTCTAGCATTTTATTTTTTCACACAATTGTATTCTCTTTTCTTCTATCCTGAAGAGGAATTCAATGCCCATCCATGCTAAGTGACTTGACTTCCTGTTAGTGCTGTTTCTTCAACCCTTAAAATGTTCTTTCCCTCTGCCTAATTAAAGTCCAAACAACATTGATTGGTCTCCCCATGTCAATTAGCCCTGAATTGTTTCATTCAGAAATTGTTTTTCTCTTGAATTAATTCACTTGCTTAATTTTATGTTTCCCCAAAGATGGAAGTTTACTTGAAGATGAAAGTTACATCTTATATTTGTAATATGGCTGAAATAGCACTTTTACACAGTTCTTAGAACCCAGCAGATTGAGTGAATGAATGGATAATATTAAATTCTTACACCAAATTCCAGACAGAAGCTGGATCTTTAGATACCATTTGCTGTGCTGAGTACAGCACAGCACTCCTTCACAGTATTAAATTATTTGTTAAAAAATAATAATGCTGTCCCTATTTAAATATTTTAGAAATTAGTGCTAAGTAAAAATGGCTCATCCAGATTTGTACTTAATGCTTTGAATAATTTGGTTCTAACATTAAATTTGAATTCTTACTATGTATTAAGAGTCTATTTTATGGGTGCCTGGGTGGCTCAGTTGGTTAACGACTGCCTTCGGTTCAGGTCATGATCCCAGGGTCCTGGGATCGAGTCCCGCATCGGGCTCCCTGTTTGGCAGGGAGTCTGCTTCTCCCTCTCCCACTCCTCCTGCTTGTGTTCCTGCTCTCGCTGTCTCTGTCTCTGTCAAATAAATAAATAAAATCTTTAAAAAAAAAAAAGAGTCTATTTTACTTTCTCTAAATGGAGTAATGCTTCAGAAAGAGAGTCACTATTGCAAAACATTAGAAATAGTTACACATAATTTACTGATAAAAAATATAGACCCCTTGGCAGTATATGACATTAGCAAAGTCCCTAGGGGAAAATATATCAGTACATTCACTCAAGGATCATCTATTACCGTCTAATTTTATGTATAATTATTGTTCTGACAAAAATACTTAAGAACAATCTCTAAAGGATAAAAAAAATGAAAATATATTGTTCTTTGTGTATGTACAGTGATTTACACATAATTTTAACTATGAACAGTGTGTATAGGGACTCTAAATCTATGGGTTCTAAATTAAGGCTACATCGTACAACAGGTTTTCATTAAGAGGAAAATTCCCGGCAAGCACAACACTTAGCCTTTCTTCTCAAAAATGTATTTACTGCACCATAAATTGTGTTCCCTATCAAGCTCATAAATATACATGCTGCCACACATTTCTAGGCATAATAGCATCTATGGCTTCCTATTCAGAAAGATTAGGACGATAATTATAAAACTACTATTTTGTTTTGTTTTGTTTTGTTTTTGAATTTAGTGTTTCAAGGTTATTATGCTTAGAGGGATCATCAATTTAGAAACTGTTTTAGCAAGTGAAGTGTGATTATCAGTGATACAAAAGTGAAGTGTTGCCTCCTACACAAATTTTATGCAATGCACTATAAATTCTCTACTGCGAGAATTATCTCCACTCAAGACCTTTTATCATTTTTTATGAGTTACTGTTTTCCTAATTATATAACAATTGATTTCATTAACAGGTATTATAGATAGTTAACAATGTGCTGGCCCTAAACAACATATGCACTTGAATAAGATTCTCTATTTGTCCTTGAAAACTAAAATTTAAGTGGAAAATTTCTCCCAAAAAAGGAATTCTCATTTTTGGATAAAGTAGGTTAGAGCACAAATCTCTTCATTTCACTGATCTTCTGCTCTCAGGATAGTATTTCCTTGACTACTTCAAATGAGGAAACTTTTCAGCTCTGAAGAATTTGAACAATCCAGAGAGGACTCTTATCCAGCAGAGTAGTGTAACTATTAGGAGCAAGGGCCCTTCACATATGCTTCACCTCATTTATCACTGACAACCATAAGGGGAAAGAACTTGCCAGAAGGTGATTACCTGTGTGATAACAGGAGGAAGGTGAAAGAGAGGAATGTTCTTTAAGGTTATCTGAGATCAAAGGGAGAACAAAATAAGTTATTGGGTAGCCATGGGATTATTTACTGCCCGGAAAAGTTAGCTAAATTATCCATTAGGCAGAAGACATGGAGTGTAATTTTCCTCCTTTAAACAGTGGTCTGTCTTTAAGATCAAAGATCTGAAATAGTATCACTCAGAACCATAAGACCCAAGTATCACTTTCAGTCTGACTTTCTTAGAGTTTCATTGTTCTACATCTATAAATAAGGATGCATACCCACTCTGCCTTCCTCAAAGAGTTATTGTTGAAATCAGTTTATATGGAGCCTGAACATAATAAGTCACATCTAACGTGGTCAATATATATAATATAAAATAATGAGCTTTACAAGGTTAGAGACTATAAACCTGTATTTTGTAGTTTTACAATTTTTTCAGGCAAAATATGCTCAAATTCCTTCTTCAGTGTGCAATTTCTCTTGCATTTATGTGATCTGTAGAAGTTGCTGTTTTTTATTCTGTTGCCTCATGTCTTTCTCACTAGGAACTGTTCTGCCTTCAGTTTCAACAATACCTAACTCTTTGCACATCACTGGTCTCAGCCTACACACATAAAATAAATAAATGGGAACAACCATTAAGAAGGAAGACAAATGACTAGTATATGACATTGCCATATGTTTATGTTGGCAATGTACTCTGTGCAAATCTAAAAGAATGAATTAAAGTATTTTTTAGCAGACTGGAAGTTAAAGAAATTGTATGTAATGTTTTCTGCAGAAAAGTCAAATCTAGATGTAAGGATATTTCTTCTTAAACTAAATTAAAAAGAAATGGCCTAATAATAATTAAATGAAGTATTCTATCATATAAAACCATAATAGGGCAGATTTAATTTTAAAACACTCAGAAAATATAAATAATAAATGTTTGACAATGAGAATATTTATAACACTCAACATTATTCTAAAACGTTTAGTCTGGAGGAATTGTTTATGTCTGTTCATAGCAGAAATGATTGCAATGGAAGAAGAAATATTTAAACTGATGGGGAAGGATTACCTGTAGGAACATGTCCATTTTTTTTATGGGCCAATACATTAGAAACACAATACCACTGCGACTGAAATAATTGCCCTTCATAAACCAGTCAGGTCTGATGTGTGTACTATATTACTGGTCAATTCAGTCAAACAAATAGCCTTGTATCTATTAATATTTTTGAATTGATTGCTCTGGTAATAATTACAATAGTCATATTGACTATGTTCATATGTTTTTAAAACTACTATAAATGGTCATTGAACCAGTTCTCCAGTTACAATAAAGAATATATTCAGGGGCGCCTGGGTGGCTCAGTTGGTTGGGCGACTGCCTTTGGCTCAGGTCATGATCCTGGAGTCCCTGGATCGAGTCCCACATCGGGCTCCCTGCTTGGCGGAGAGTCTGCTTCTCCCTCTGACCCTCCCCCCTCTCATGTGCTCTCTCTCATTCTCTCTCTCTCAAATAAATAAATAAAATCTTTAAAAAAAAAAGAATATATTCAGAAGAATATAATGTACACATCCTCTTTATACATCATCTAGAAAAGACCATGACATACCAATGGGAAAAGCTTGTGCATGTTTTAAATTTCAAATCTTAAGTTTACTGGAATCTTACCCCATTATTTTTTCATATACTAAATTATGTTTACATAGAAAGTAAATCTCTCCTATCTTGCCCTTCCTGGTCCTTTATACAATAGCTGTTGGACCAGTATGTTACTTAACCTCTCTCTGCCTCAGTATCCACATATATAACACAGGATAATAGTGGTTAAGAGCCACATAGAACTTTTGTGTGAATCAGATGAAGTAATATATATAAAGATCTTAGTACAACCCTTGTCCATAAAAGATAATAATGATAATGGTTAATATTTATTAAAAGCATTTTTTCTTATTTTATTAAATTTATTCAATAGTTAACTAATTTTATCCATAAGCCAATCTTACAACATAGTTACTCTTTTCATGCCAAATTTAGTAGATTTTATAGTAAATATTTAATAAATGTTTTTATCATTTAACTTAGGTACTAAACTCCAAACTGAAGATGGAACCTAACACAAGCTGAATTAGACTGGTATGAAAGCATTTTCATTGAGGAAAAGTGCCATGGAAAGGATATATCATGACTAATGTACATTAAAATGTAACGAATATCCAAACAGAAATGAGCGTGTGAACAACTTTCTCAAGTTTCGGAAGGGATTTCATTCCTGAGATTCTTTGCTTTTTCTGTGTTGTGTTCCCTTCTTCTCCTTCTCCTTCTTCTTCTTCTTCTTCTTCTTCTTCTTCTTTTTTTTTTTTTGGTTGTTGTTCTCTTCTGACACCATTTCAGGAGAAGATTGGAAGATAAGAGTCAAAGACCAAACATCACTGGGTTTCCTCTTTACCCCATAATCCTGAACTTATTTTCCAAAATGGCCAAATCTGGTAAACAGTGACTAGATTTAGTAAATTCACCAATAGATTTATTCAAACCCAAAAGGTAATGTAGAAAAATATGTTTGGAGTTCAAATTATAGATTTACAAGAAAAAATCAGTCTCTTAATTTAATTGATAAGTTATAATAAAAAATGCACTAGGATAGCTCAAATATTATATTATGGAAAGCAATTCAGAGTGTCACTTCTTATTCTTGGATCCATTGAGTACATTTATCTACCCAACTACAGAAAGAACCTTGGAAGAAGGCTGTATCAAATTTAGTGATTTCTTCTAACATGAATTCAGAGGAAAGTATCAGTGTTAAACTCCAAGGTAGT
Organism: Neomonachus schauinslandi; assembly: GCF_002201575.2. Taxonomy (NCBI): domain Eukaryota; kingdom Metazoa; phylum Chordata; class Mammalia; order Carnivora; family Phocidae; genus Neomonachus; species Neomonachus schauinslandi. The sequence continues at coordinate 37,708,092 of NC_058403.1, read as the reverse complement.
TAACCCTTGGATATCTGGCTTGATTGTACATAATTTATATATTTAATATCTATCAAGAGCTGCTATATCTTCACCATGGTTAATAATTAAATGATCAGATAGCTCTCAGATCTAGACACTGGATATGACAGAAGAAGTTGTGTGCATATTTGTGAGTATAAAATAAACTCCGTTCTTCCCAAAATAAATGAAAAGTTTGCATGAAACATACCATGCTTAACCTATGACAATGCTTTCAATTTAAGCACACATGAAATTTGCATATTTCATGAAATAATGGACTGCATTTTTTTTAAATTTAAGAAATAAGTATGCAAAGCACAACTAAGCCTGTAACAAACTCTTCAGAGGAAATTGACTTAAATACTAACGAGTGGCAGATATGCCCATAAAATAATTCTGCCCTTACAAGTTAATATGAAGTACGATTATATGTAAAATTTTGTCCTACATCATTGTTAAAAAGCACTGGACCTAAATTCCTGTTATGCATAAAAATATAATTATTCATTTTAACAACTATTATATACACAGCACTTTGTAGCCCAAGCATACAAATGAAAAGACCTAACTGAAAGCTCTGAGATACATTCACTAAGGTCATTTAAACTATACTGAAAAAAATTTAAATGGCAAGATTAAAATACCTGTACTCTATATTCTAAACTCTGTCTTATGGTCATAAATGTAGATTTCTAAAACATTTTTTGAAGTGGTACCTAATACCTAAGAATGTCCTGGAATTTTAATGAAAGAGCCTTATATCTTTCTTCTACTTAAGTATTACACATAAAATTTAGAGGAAGAAATTATGTCCTTCATAGATATCATTAAATATATAACCTAAAATAAATCATATTCTAATTGTGACTGGAAACTTAGTGTCATTTAATCATTCTTCCAAGTTTAGCGTAATTGTTTATTTCTGTTTTGATAATAAATGGAGTGTTGTTTAGTTCCCTTCTTTTCCCTTTCTCCCACCTTCCAATAAAATCACTTTTTCCACATTCTTTCCTATTAGCTGTCATTCACCTAGAGTTCAAATTGTCTTGCAAGATAACATACCAAGAAAATAACAAAGAACTAACTTATTTTCTCAAGGTCATATTGTAAGGCTACAGCTCAGCACCAGAAATGTTAATATCTGCTTCTCCATTTTGTTCACTGACTCATAACTATTTTTTTTTAACTTTACACATGAAAGGAATTTTAAATAATTTTTTACCTGTAAGATATTCTGTTGACGTAAGTATAACAGAAAAAAAAAATTCTTAAAACAAGGTTTTACCAAAGAGGAATTTAAAAACTTGCATTTTATGGAAAAAAAAAAAAAAGACTCACAATAAAAGTGAGACAGTAAATGAATCAAAGTCTCAATTAAGTCTTCTCTTAAAGACTTCTCTCAAATTGGATTCAACCAACTATGAATTGAGGGGCCCTGGACAATTTATTTAACTCTCACTGTTTTGGTTTATACTTCTGTAAAATACTATCTTTACTGATCATCTGTCTTATAGAATTGCAGTGAAAGTGAAATAAGATTTGACACGAAAAGCTCTTAGCAATCAGTATGTCATCCTTGTTTATACAATTGATACTTTTCAAGATCTACCTAATTCGAAATGATAATGATATCAATAGAAATAAAGAGGTCACCAAACTTAAAGACATTCTCAACTGAGAGGTAAAATAACCAGAAAATAACTGTAGTGTATACCATATTGGCCTAAAGTTAGAAAAAGAAAAGATAATTTATTGATAAGATGATTTTATGTTTTTTAATTAGCATTTTAATTAGAATAAAAAATCCTATGCAAGTTTACTATGACAACAGTAATAGCTATTAATAGAGTTTTAATCAAGCAATAAAATTCTTGAAGTCATTTCAGAATATGCATGTGATTTAACTGACTGTTTCTTATTAGTTATGTCATCTTATATTAATAGAAACCTATTATTTTTCTCTTTTATAGCTTGCTTTATGGATTTCAAAATCTTAATTACATTTTTCTCTTGAAAAACATCAACAATATGTAAGATGCTATATTTTTGTGAACACTTTAGGAAGGTTGTGTGTGTGTGTTTCCTTTTTTAAATTTATTTTTTCTGACTTTGAAAATAAAATGACATAATCATAATATAAATTTCCAAATATTAAAATGATATGTAACATTCAGTTAAAGTCTTTTATTACCTCCATTCTCTAGAGAAACCTCCATCCACTTTATCAGCCATATTATTTAAATGTTTTTATACATACTAACATGGTTCAGTTTTGCTCATTCATATTTTAGCACTGTGTAAAACTGTTGAAGTAGAATAGTCCAGATTTATTTATCCAATATTAAATAAAGTTTTGCTATCCAGCATTTTTCTAATTGGAAAATTCCAAAAAGTGGGCTTTGTGATATCTTCCTTTTCCTATCACTAATCCAAGAAAATCTCATATACTTCCACTTACACTAAATTTAGGTGTAGCAGATATCCAGGATCCTAGGTTTGGGACTAGAAATATGAGAGTATTTTACTTCAATGTGTCCTTGTAGGTGTTCTGTTTATTCTTTTTGGAAGACATTAGCCATATAATTTATACTGCACTTTACTCACCACTCATTGGAGTAACATGAGTGAACAAAAGAATAAACAATATTGTGGACTGATCAGGAGTCCCCTTCTCCTCTTACACAGGTTAACAAAGCTCTTAACTTTATCTTACTTCCTTAAGGTACCATGTGATTTGTAGCAATACTCTAGTCTAGGCAGTGATAGATGGAAATTCTACCCAGAGGGTCAGGACTACATCAGTTTGCAACTGACAAACTCATTTCCTGACTTCTCTTGAGACATTAATAAGGCCTTGAATCAAAGGTCCAGTGTAATTACCATGTGTATTTCAGATTAAATAAATGTGATAAAAGCTTCCATCTGGCTGTTGATCAAACATGTGGGGAGATGCTGATTTCCAGTGACATATTGCAATATGCCTATTGTAACAGTCCCTGATGCCTTCCTGTAAATCACTTACATTTGGGATTACTTGATTTAGGCAGACAGAAATATTACTCACTTCTTAAGTGCTGCTCAATGGGAGTTTGCAAGATGTAGTCTAATCTTATACTTGTTAAGGAAGACATTAAGAAATAATGGAACCATGTTTATTTTACTAAATGACAGTTGTGCTCAAACTATTTGAAAAAGGCAAACTTAATTTCATAGCAGCCAGAAACTTGATGTTCTTGATGACAGAAGATTACATCTAAAGGGATTGGAAATTAAGATACCAGATAAATGTTTGATTGTATTAGAGAATGCCCCAATTTTGATAAATGAATGAAGTCTGGATATTTACTTTAGCAAACAACATCAATAGCATAGTAAAAGCATTGAGAGCTAAGTGAATTCTTGGTAAAAAAATTCACAGATGTTGTGTCAGTCACTGTTATCATCAAGATATTTATGCTTTAAAGGGAAAAAATAAAACAACACACTGGCTTCTGATTGTAGGAATACTGAGAGAATTTTTTTTGGTGGGGGAGGTGGTTATTTTGGAGTAAAGTAAAAATAAATAAAGACAATCAAACAACTGTCATTTGTCTGTGAGGAAAAATGCACACTTCATTCCTGGTATTTATACGAAGGTAAAAGACTCTGGGTATAGTCCAAGGACTCAGGATTTTTCAATCTTGGCACTAGTGACCCTTTTTGAGCTGGGTAATTTTTTTTGTGGGGTTCTGCTCGGTGCAATATAGGATGTTTAGCAGCATCTTTGGCCTCTACCCAATAGATACCGGTACTCCCCCAGGTGGTTACAATGAAAAATGTCCCCAGACAATTAAAATAATTCCCTAGGGGGCCAAACCTCTTGTGGTGGTTCAGAACCAATCATCTAGGTAAGTTCGCTTAATAGACACAGAAGGTCTATGGAGGATAAGTAAAAACAAAACAAAACAAAAAGCATGAAAATTATCTTCCTTAATACTTAATTTATGTAGTGTGGCATAGATACTACATATTTTAAAAATAAACTATTGCAATTAAAAATACTACCAAATTTTAGAAAAAATATGCTTATAAAAGGTGAGATGTAAACGAAGTATTCCATCAGGGTGTATATAGGAAAGCTAAAGGAAAAAAAAAGAAAAACTAATGTAATCTAGGTTAACTAGGTACATACACATAGAATGTTATGGTATAAAACTGGCTTTTTATAAAATTTTAATATAATGGTTTTTAATACATATTTATTGAACTGAACTGAATTGTATTCATTGCATTAGGTTGAACCTTGAGCAAGAAAATAAGGCTAGATAGAATAGCATAATGGTTGAGACGGTGGCTTCTGGACTTGCATTTTCTGAGTTAGAATATGACTTTGTAACTTTTAAGCTGTGACTTAGGACAAATAAAAGCATCTCTGTCTCTGAGACTCCTCAAGTGTAAAATGAGGACAACAATTGTATTTACTGTGAAGGGTTACTGTAAGAATTTAATAGTGTTACCTATGTAAAACACTTAACAGTGTCCACTACACTGAAAGAATTATTTATATATATATATATATATAATAGTATTAATTATATGAATATATTAATATTATATAGCATTATATTAATATAATTATTATGTATTATCATTATATCTTATTATAATATAAAGTAGTTCAATTTGGCAGCATATTGTGATTCCAGGGTAGTTGAGAATTGGTTTATGAATGCATTCACAACTGTTTCAATAACTCAGAATCCCTGCAAATTGGAAAGGAGCCATTGAAATGCCTACCTTTATAAAAGAAAAAGGAAAGGATGATTCTAGAGATTAAAGACCAATAGATATATCTTCAATTTCCAAAAAGACTGGTGGAACAAATTAACCAATCAGTACAAATCACCAGCAGCTTGTTACCTATCCTCCCCCCTCCCAATGATGACAGTTCCTATAGAAATAATACATACATTTTTTGTACATATATGTACACTTTCATTAGCTTAATACAGTGATAGAGCCTAAGAAGGGCACATTGCTGTTCTACCTTCTAGATTTTCTTTCTAAATGTTTATTCTCTTTGATTTCCAAATATCTGTTGCTAGAGGCAGGAAAAATATGATGGAAATCTCATAGGGATGTGGATAGAATCACACCTAGGCAATTGAGTAACTTTACAGCCTTAGGCAAATTGCTTAATAATGTTGTATTTAGGTTCCTTCTGATATAAAATGAAGGTCTGTGATATCTACTTCCTGAGACTGAGTGAGGCGGGGGAGGGGGAGATGAAGAGGAGGTAGGCACCAATTGAACTATGTTAATTAAGTTAAATCATGAAAACTGGTCATCCCTGTTGGTCTTACTCCAACTTGGAAAAGAAGTCATAGAATTTAGAATTATAAGAAATTTATTATTGAGTAGATGGTTTGGAAAACCAGGCCATGAGGGGGAAATGAGGGAAACAACTATAACTGAAATCAGGGTATGGTCAAGTAGGACAAGTTTCAAAGAACATAGCCAGCATGAGTATGAATTGGAATTGAGAGAACAATGTCCAAAGAATCTAGATTAAGATAGACTGAGTCTAAAGACTGATTGTCATTGGGTCAGCAAGAGCTTCAGAGACAAGCAAAAAAAAAAACAAACAAACAAAAAACCTATATATATTTTTGGGCAAGAATTTCTCCCATAACTTCTAAGAGACAACTGAAGCTCTTTATTCTCAGGGTTGCAGGTTCTCTTGATTGTCTTTATTTCTTGGAAGTCTCTGGTGGCTAAAAGACCTCACTCATTGTATTTAACACATGTTAACAAGAAGTTGAGAAAACAATGTAGCTTTTTGTTTTTTTCTAAAACTAACTTTCTTTTTATTCACAAGAGGAATAAACTCTACAATCTAATAAAAACCTTAGCCTTAAGTTATTACTTTCTAGTAGTTTTGGAAGTATATGTTTGGCATATGGTATATTTTACTTTAGTTTCTGCCTAGAGGTATTCTAACAAGAATGTAAATTTTTAAATCTTAAGAAATAAGTAAAATACATTTCTAAGAACTTTGCAAAAATTTATTGTTCATTTAAAATCTAGTCTCTTGATGTCCATCGACAGATGAATGGATAAAGAAGATGTGGTATATATATACAATGGAATATTATGCAGCCATCAAAAGGAATGAGATCTTGCCATTTGCAATGACGTGGATGGAACTGGAGGGTATTATGTTGAGTGAAATAAGTCAAACAGAGAAAGACATGTATCATATGATCTCACTGATATGAGGAATTCTTAATTGCAGGAAACAAACTGAGGGTTGCTGGAGTGGGGGGTGGGGTGGGAGGGATGGGGTGACTGGGTGATAGACACTGGGGAGGGTATGTGCTCTGGTAAGTGCTGTGAATTGTGCAAGACTGTTGAATCTCAGATCTGTACCTCGTAAACAAATAATGCAATATATGTTAAGGAAAAAAAGAGAAGAAGAAGAAGGTAGCAGGAGGGGAAGAATGAAGCGGGGGAAATCGGAGGGGTAGACGAACCATGAGAGACAATGGACTCTGAAAAACAAACAGGGTTCTAGAAGGGAGGGGGGTGGGAGAATGGGTTAGCCTGGTGGTGGGTATTGAGGAGGGCACATTCTGCATGGAGCACTGGGTGTTATGAACAAACAATGAATCATGGAACACTTCATCTAAAACTAATGATGTAATGTATGGGGATTAACATAAGAATAAAAAAAATTAAAAAAAAATCTAGTCTCTTGAGTTGTGCTTATATGTTATGTCTTTTTATAGAATCTAGCTATAGAAATTCCATCTCTCTTAATACCTTATTCAATACATTTTTGGTACCCTAACTCCAAGAAAAGGTGTCCATATTCATATTACCATTCTCCTTCCATTATAGTTTACCTCACTCTTGTTCTCTCTAAAAGGCATTGCTGTCATCTCTGAAGTATTAAATTGCACATGGAGAAAAACCATAATTATTTTTTCTTATTATACACCCATGACAGACAATGCGTAAGCTGTAATAAATATTGCCAACCTTTCTTCTTGTACTTATATTTTCATGTTATATGCTGTTATTATGTTAACAGGTTTGTGCTTAACAAAAGGAGTGGCAGTGGGGAGAAGGGTGGAAGTTAAACCATTAAATTAACTACTTGATAGAGAAAATGGAAAATAAGAAATAATTAAACCAAAAAACATGTAGACAATCTTATTGGAAGAGAACAACTCTATCATCAACTTAAAATTTGCCTATTAAATGTATAAGAAGCAGCAACAAAAGGATAAGTTAGTCTTCTCAGAAAAGAGTAGTAGCTAACAGCAAAGAGATAAATCAAGAACATTAACAGAAATAGCAATCCATGGCAACAAAAACTGGAGCTATGATTATGGTAAAGGGACTAGAACAGCAAAGACTGATGTTAGAAAGAACCAAGTATTGTACATTTGAGCCAGTGTTAAAAGAAAAAGAATGTATTACCATTAAAAGGAGTGTTTTTCTTTTCCATTTATTCACTGTTATTTACTCTAACAATATTTATAGAGAACCTAACCTGTATCAGACATGTTTGGCCAGTGACATACACCATACAGTTCCTACAATTAATGATAATATTAGCAAGATAGCAGCTATTTGGGCACTTAATATCTGCCAAACACTGTGCAAAATAAACTATATATATTTTCTCTTTTAGAACATTTGTGTGAAGCAAGTTTTATTATTTTTATTTTACAGATGAAAAACTTGAAAGAGTAGATAATTGAGATGGAGAATGTAGACAAATACACAAGGGATTACAATGAAAAGATGAATAGAAGCAATAGAACAAATATCCAAGTCATCCTGGAGAGATTGAGGAATGCTGTTTGGATTTTTTTAAGGTAAATTTTTAAGAAAAAGGAGAAATAGAATACAAGAGGTATGAAGAGGGAAATTGAATGCTGGCATCAGGGAAAGCTACAGATGAAAAGTACAGATTTTAAGAGAAATCATGTCCTATATGGAAGGATCCGAGTAGCTTAGAATATCTAGAACACAAAATATGAATTTGTTGTGACAAGAAATGAACAGAGGCCATGTTGTGACTTTGTATGCCACATTAAAGAATTTGGATTTTATTCCATGACATTAGAAAATGTTCATAATTGCAATCTAAACACTATTATCTCTATAATATGGAGACTAGATTAGAAGGAAAGAACTGGAAGCAAGGAGGTCATGTAGTAGGTTTTTGCAGTCATCTAGAGGTAAAGGAGACCTGAAATTAAATAGTGGTGGTAGAAGTAGAAGTTAAAATATTGGCTGGATATTAAAGAACAAGGATTAAGAAGGTTTGGTGTCTGATGATAAAGAGAAAGGTGTCACCATTCACCAACAGACAATAGAGGGGGTAGAGTAATTTTGTGGCAGGACACATGAGTTTGTTTGAATGTGACATCTCTCTCTGTAGGATAGTGTAGACTCCACTGGGCAACTGAATATACAAAACTGGAGCTCAACTGAAAATTCTATATTAGTGGTAGACTTAAGAGTAAATTGGTATAGGGATTCTCATTGGAACTACTAAACTAGATGAGATCCTCCAAGAGATGAAAAGAGAAGGACAAGAATAGAAATTAAAAAAATAAAAAAGTGTATCAGAAACCCACAGGGAGACTAAGAGAGATTCAAGTATATATAAGAATGTCACTGGCCATTATGTGTCTGCCTTCGGCTCAGGTCATGATCTCAAGGTCCTTGGATGGAGCCTGGTGGTGTTGGGCTCCCTGCTCAGTGGGGATCAGTGGGGAGTCTGATTCTCCCACTTCCTCTGCCACCCCCCCAACTTGTGCTCTCTCTTGCATGTGCTCTCTCTTGCACACTCTCAATCTCCCTCTCAAATAAATAAATAAAATATTTTTTTTTGTTTTTTTAAAGAATGTCACAGAGAAATTAGTCAAAACAAAACTTCCCAAACTTACGTGTAGATACTCATCAACTGTTGGTGAAGAGAACACCAGGAAAAAATAGATCTTCCTGGATCATCAACTGACCAACAGTTCAAAAGAAAGAATATTGTGTTACTTATAAAAATGCAATCAAAACCAAGTGTTCAAAAGAATATTTCATTAGACTATATCTGAAAGAATAACCTGATACACATGTACATACTTAGATAGAAGAGTTTGTGCATACTTAGGTACTTGGGCATCACTCCACAGAACCAACTCATGTATCAAAATCACCAAGGACTCCTATGGTCCTAAAAGTTACGGTCCTTTTTTACAATACTTGTCAAAGTTTTCTATCCAAGTCTGGCATGAATCACTGAGTTCAGAGGTGAGAGTAAGGCGAGGAGGTTTGCACTGTGAGAGGAGAAAGAGAAGATAAAATGGCAGCAGGATGTAAGGAATGAAAGATTCAAAAGAGGAATTTTGTTGGGAGAAGGTTTTTGCTTTTAATGAGAGATCAGATCCAATAAAAAGAAAGAGATTGATGTAGTAAGATCTTTAATACAAAGAAAATAAATCTTTTGTCTAAGAATCTCAACATTTTCAGGAAAATAGGAGAAGAGGTAATCTATAGAGAATGAGAAAGGAAAGTTAGTTTTAAGGGGATTTGGGGAAAAATCTCTATTTCATACAAACTGTAGTTAGGTCTGCACAAATGGTTCACAAAATATTTCAATAGGTTTAATTGCCCCATTAGAATTTTGTTAAATTCCAAGTTCTACATGTAAAATTTACTGCATAGGGGCTTCATTTCAAAGCGTAGCTCCAAAACAGTAATTGATTGGAATATCATCTTTTGGTCACATCTGAACTATCATCTGAATGATTTGATAACACATTTTTTAATTTATAATTACAAGTATAGAGTTAAAGTAATTCCATCTTATGCTTTTACTACAAGGATATATATATAGTTCATTGACTTTAATTTCTTCAAAGCTATTAATATACTTTATAGCTACAAAGAAAAGGCACATCTGAAATGCATTAAAAGTTTCCTTTTAGTTATTGCTGTCAGCTACATTTTATTATAGCAATTGGTAAGACAAGGAAGAACCTTTTATCGTTTAAAAGCCTAGTTTATATTTTATAGCATTGTTTACTAAATACTTAATGTCTATTCTAGCCATAACACAGATGTCCTTTGAAACACCAGCTGTTTTAAAACTTAATGTACCTGTTTGATAACTGGCAGACAAATTACTAACATTTTTATTTGGAAAAAAATTTGCTCTATCTCAAATTGGATGACAAGGATATTTGAGCTTTCTCTGTGAAACACACGAAAACCATAATGTCATGGTGCCTGCACGTGGTTGCTCCTTTGGCTGGTGAATTTTTATCAATGTCCACTTCCAAATTATAAATTCAGTCAAAACCAATATCCATAAAGGAATGGTTATCCATTCACATATAGAGAAGAAAAAATATCTAAGTTAACAAATTGTTTACATTTACTTTTTTTATCAGCCAACACCTTCCCCCTCCATAAGTGTCATTTATCTTTACAATTTCCTCCCTTCTTATTTAAGAAATTGTCCACAATAAATTCTCTGCTGTGATTTAGGGTAATTTATGACTTTTCTAGTTTAATTATGTATATATATGCTTTATTATTTTAATTAAAATGTTCATTCAATATGCCTAAAAGGATATTTACACCAATACCGTAACTTTTTGTTTTATTGACCACTTCACTAATTGAATGCGTTTTCTAAAGATTTGAAATCCAAAATACTAGTTTCTCCACATAATTTTTAAAATAAATGATTACCTTGTATATTAGATCATAAATTAGCATTCATTCATTCATTCATTCATTCATTCATGAAAACCTGTTATGTGCAAGACCCTGTGCTAGGTTTAAGTTCAGAGAAGACACAGTCTCAATCCTTATAGCATTTACTTCATATATTCAGTTTTATCAACTGTGGACAATATGATAAAATTGGGTTTCTAGGCTTATAGAACAGGAGCTCAGTGACTGAACTCTTGCTCACCTGTGTGGCCAAATCTGAAAGCCAGTCAACCCATCTCTTTGACATTGGTATTTAATTACCACTTCATATGATATGGATGAATGTTCCAAGGAACAGTAAACAGGAAATTCTTTGGCAGTAAAGCACAGTAAATCATAAATATTACAATATGAAAGAGAGTTCCCATGAATTTTAGGGCTAGAAATGTCCTTAAGAGCCCCAGGTGTTTATCCAGAAAAAAAGAAAAAAATAAAATTGGTTATTTTTGTTAGTGGTTCCAAGATCTCAACAGCAACATTTTCCCCCCCTTCTTTATACTCTAAGACCATTCAAATCTTCTCTCTTAGCAGTGTCTACAAACAGCAACTCTAAATTCAAGTAAGTATAATTAGATAACTCAGTGCAGGAATTCTCTGTCTCCAGGTTTCAAACTATTACAACAGAATTTCAATTTGGCTTTCATCTCCCACTAGTAAAATAAAAACACCCTCTCAAAGGTCTTCATGGATTAGATAGTCCAAAGCAAGTGGTATTTCCTAACCCTTACCCATTAAACCTCTCTATATTACTTTTATTTTAAGTTTTCTCCTTCCTTTAACCTACAGATTTCTGCCTTATTTTAAATTACATTTTATTAATCAGATTATGTTCTTTGGTCTTTGTTTCTCTTCTGCCTACTTTCTCAAAGTACATATTCCTCAAGAATTTAACTTCAAATTGTTTGTCTTAGTACTCATTCTCTTGGCAATGTTATCTTTAAGACATTAAAGATGTCCAAAAACCAGTCAACTATCAGTATAATGCTGGGCATTTTCCTGTGAGATGTTCCATGGAGTGTTAATATCCCACAAGAGTAGTGAATATAGCTGTGATCTAGGAGCCAGAAGTTTAAAATCCTTTTATTAGCTGAGGGAAAATGTACAAGTCACATATCCTCTTAATCTTTATTTACTTGTTAATGAGCTGATAAATTGAGACAAAAACAAAACAAAAACAAACAAAAACAAAAACAAAACAAAACAAAAAAACGTTTTCCCTACTCCCATTACCCCAGGCCCAGAAAAAGAGATGAAATTGCTCAGAATAAAATGTAAAGCACTATTTAAATATTTTTCCAAAATAACTCTTTTTATAACACCCTCCCTTACTTCTTCTCACCTTTTTTTTCTTAAACATTCTTTTCCTTTGCCTCCCACAAATAATAACCTATTAAACCCTTCCAATTTATTTTATTATCACCTTCTTTTTCTGATATGTCCCTTATCTATACCACACCCTTATTTTCTTTGACTTGAACAATCATCTCTTAAATTGTCTCTCAGCCTCTAGACTCTCTCACCCCATTTTACAGATGAGAATACTGACTATTAAAAAAATCATGTAACTTGCTCACTCAACTAGAACATAAAAGTCAAGATTTTATTCAGCTGTGTCAGGTTTCACATCTGATGTTCTGTTTCTTTTCTAGCAGTTGTTTTCAAACTGTATAATAGATTTGAAAATACCAGGAGGAAGTTTAGGATACACAGAAGGAATAGGAAGAAGTGAAATATGCCAGTTGTAAGCCTCACCACCCTGGCTTCAAAGAGAAGCTATTTTCATAAAAGGGAGAAGGAGGGTAAAAGAAGAAAATATATTTTGGAAAATATTTTTGAGAAGCAGTTCAACCTCTTTTGTATGACCTACTATGCATTTTATAAATATTCCTCTTATGACTCTTGATATTTTAAAATTCTCTTTTACTAGCCATTCTTCTCTTTATTAGATTAGAAACTAATTGAAAGTAATTAATGCCATCTTACTAATTTTTGTGTTGCTCATAATACTGTCAACTCAAATATTTATTAAATCAATAAATGAGTCTACCTTTATATGTCACTAATATTAAACAAAGGGATTATATAAACTCAAATAATATCATCACCCACCCTTTATTTTTCCATGCAGTTCTGTAGGTTGCTTCTTCACATCCATTTACATAAGTCAATCATAAATGTTATTTTGCTGCTGAATAGAGTAAAAAACTCATACTTTATATGAAGCTAATTAAATGAAATTTAACTCTGAGTGTTACACAGTATTTCTAGAAAAGAAATTCACTGGATTATAACATGGTAGCTAGATATTAACTTCTCAAAATGGACTGAGTTCTTTGCTCAAAGTGGAATCAGAATTTCTTAAAATCAGGGGGCGCCTGGGTGGCTTAGTCGTTAAGCGTCTGCCTTCGGCTCAGGTCGTGATCCCAGGGTCCTGGGATCGAGCCCCGCATCGGGCTCCCTGCTCCGCGGGAAGCCTGCTTCTCCCTCTCCCATCCCCCCTACTTGTGTTCCCTCTCTCGCTGTGTCTCTCTCTGTCAAATAAATAGATAAAATCTTAAAAAAAAAAAAAAGAATTTCTTAAAATCAGTTAGAAGGGATGATCTATATCCTGGGTCACTGGGACCTCTATATATGACAATATGGATATTTATTGATCTGCTTTGAGTTGCTCCTGAGAAAACAAGTTAAGTTTTCACTTTCTTGTATATCTCTGAAGCCTGGCCTAGTATTTAGTTCGCGTAGATCCTCTCATTGATGTTTTTGGAATTAATTATCTTCATAATCTTATAGAAAGCAGTAATTTTAAATTTGGGAGTAAAAAGAATCCAAATTTAAAAACTGTATAGAAAAAAAACATTTTAAAAGAATTTTCAAAGAACCATGTTTCAATTCTACGTTTAATATGCTAAAATCATCCAAAGATAACTTTTATCCTCAAGATATTCCTGTAAACATGATGAGTCATTTCAATAGGCTATGCCTCACGGAGCATTTTAAATAAAATGAAAATCAATTATAAGGAAATGGATGTTTTGCTGCTGGTGGCAACACCAAAAAAAAAATCATATTTCCTATGACAATACTGATCTAATTAAGAGCAGCTATGCATTGAAAAGGTGTGTCCTAAAATGATTTATGATAAAACATACAGAGAAGATGGATGAAAAACTATCATCCCTCTGCTACAGCTGTGAGTTTCTTTCTAACCCCCCACCCCTGACACACACACACACACACACACTCTTTACCTTCAATTTTAAATAACATTACGTCAAGGGAAATATTCTTTTATTCTGATATATGGCATACATTGCTGGGAAGATGCTTTAAATTCAGAAGAAAGAATTATATTGCATTTAAATATTTCTGGGTTATGCAAGAAGACCTGAGGGTAAACTAATGCTTTGGAAAGAAGAGTGAAATGTGCAGTATGATGAGGGAACTACATTGAGAAATTTAATTGAAAAACCTCTAACTACATTTAAAAGTGATTTATGACCAATTCTTTCCCTAGAATTAGTATTAATTCAACCTTTCTTTTCAGAGCAGAGTCAGAATTCTATTGTTTTTCTGGATTTTTTTTTCTTTGTGTACTACATATCTAATATCCTGTTAAGAAGACTCTATCAGAGGCCATTTTCTCCACTTACAAGACATATTTATTGTTTACAAACTCTACTACAGGGTCCTTGCTAAATTAAGTGAACCATAAGAATACACATATTTGAAATAAGGTTTATAATTGTAATATTTTGATTTCATATCAACCCAAATTTAGGGAGCATCTACTATTTTCCAGGCACTGAGAATACATTAAGTAGCACATAGTCTAGTGGTAGAATCTGGCAGACCAAGAATAATCATAACACAGTGGCTAAATGTAAATCCTCTCTGGTAACAGGTTGTATGAAAACATACAAGATGAGAAGGGAAGAGGGAGATCAGAGGAACTGACATCTTTAGGAGATTTTGAAGTATAGATAGAAATGTTCCAGGTGGCAAATTAGGGAAAAAGACATAGCCAATAGCAGCATTTAACAAAGCATGTAATGTCCAACAAAATTACCAATGAAAGATGTCTGTAAGACAGTGATAGTACCTGAGGTCCTGGAAGACCTTAGTTTCTGTAGGATTTTATTGCTTACACCATGGTTTCTTTGGGCCCGCACAAAAAACCATGAGAAAGTGGTGTGGGTATGATTATCTCTAATTTATCAAACTCAGGGAAAATCATGACAATATACAGCAAGCCAATAGCATAATTGGGGCTAAAACCTCAGGTGTGTTGACTCTCTTGTGCAACCCAGTACTCCCAGAGTCCTCACTCTTTCTATGTTTTAAATTTAGACACAACAATGCTGTTTAATAAAAGGCAAGGAAATTCTAAAGTCAGGTACATCTGGATTTGAAGCACAGATTTGCACTCATTGAGAGATCCTGAACATCTTGAAAACTGTTTGTAATTCCACCCAATGAAGAGCATACCTCTGACTTATAATCTTATATAACACATTCCCCAGTACATAATAAATGCTCAATTAATGGCAGCTATTGTTATTTGATTATCACTATTAATATTATTTTTACTTCACATCAGCATATGTGTATCTCTCAGAAAGAGTTAATCACTCTTTTGAGTTGCTAAGAAACATTTTTAAATCTCTTTCAAACCACATCATATTGCATTTATCTGTTTATCTGCCTCCTCTCTTACTAATGTTTAAATTCCTCAAGAATAACTAAACATTAATTTCTCTACTCGTGATGCATAGTTCCAAAGTTATTGCAAGGTTGAGGTAAAGTAAATGAGAGGAATAAACAAATTTTGACTTTAGTAATTATTCATTATAAGTCATATTTGTTATATTTTAGATGATAATTTATTTTATAACCTTAAAATCTCATGAAAGTTTAGAGGTTATTCTTCTAATAAACAAATTAGCTCAATTTATCTCCCACCCCATCTCAAAACCTGCCCATATCAATGAAGAAAGCTTCTATCAGATAAAACTGAGAGGAAGATATGGTATAATCATTGGTATAAAGATCTAAAAAATAATTATAACTTGAACTTTTGGTGACTATGAGTCTGAAAATTAAAAAAAAAAAAACTAAAGTCCCTAGAAAATATTTATTTTTTAATAGTAGTATAACGAAAGATTATTTTCAAGAAACTATTTTGCCAAAACAAGCAGAGATGCTTGTATAAGTTCCTAGTGGAGGCTAGCTAATATCCTAGACCAATGTTAAGTCAACTGACACTAATAGAGCATCATTCATTTTTATTCTGACTCCTAAATACGCAGTCAATTTTGCAAGATCTCTGAAGTAATCTCAAATATGTTTGGTGGCAGAAATATTTGCAAAAGCACTGAATGTCATTAGAGTTTTTGCTGGCATCTAATAAAGACAATTTTTGTTTTTGTTATTGTTTCAGATTTATCATTTACAGAACATGGGCAACTGTGGATTTCATATATTTATGTCAAAGTAATATGTAATTGTTCTCAGTTACTAATAATGTCCTAATTTGTGCAGACCTCAGGCCTAAGGTAATTTCAACTTCTACTTGAAGATGTGATATGTTAATGATCTATAAAGTATTTTGGAAGAAGTACAATCTTCCTTTATTTCAATTACTGTTCACTATGAAAATTCGAATGTGTAACACAGCAGTAAAGATTTAAATTAATGATGCTCTAAGCCAGGACAGGTAAAAAATAATAAAGTTCAGAATATGAATATGTATTGAGGTGGTAAAATCAGAGACATGGTCTGTCCTGTGCTAAGGAAAAAGTAGGTCAGAACTTATGTAGTCAGAACTTATGTAGTAAGGTTTAGACCTGTTAAAGGGGCCAACCTAACATGATAGGGTCAATTAGACAATAGAAAGGGGGCAAAAGCTGCATCTCACTGAAGCTATTTGGGGAAAAAAATCCTTAGGCGAATAGTGTTCCACTTACATAATAATGTGATTTAGTTTATCAAATTGTATAAATATTACATTGGCAAACCACAGCAGAGTTTTGGGTGGGTGAGAAAAATCAGGGCAGATTTTGAGTGAAATAGGAGCATGGGCAAGAAAGGAGCATAATACCAAGATTTAGTGGTAAATAAAGGGAAGGAAAGGACTAAATCAATCTTTAAGTTCTTCATAATTGTTCTTAATAAAGATTCATGTCATAGTACTACTTTAATATTGAAGCTGAAATTAAGGGAGAGTTGGTAGTTTTAAAACCTAGCTGCTTTTAGAAGGACAAAGTTATTATAGGTAGAAGATAGATCTTTAGTAAAACTGAAACCCTGGAAGATAGGTTTACATTTCTCTCAAGTCCTTCTCCCAAAGGTATTTTTAAAAAAAAGGAGCTAAAACCAATCTAGGATAATGTCTTTTTGAGTTACAGTTATTCTATGTGACAGTCCATAAGAGAATTGGCCACAGGATGAATACTGTCACTCACAGGATAGTGTGTACATACCTAGATGTGTTAACTATGTTTAAACATATGTTAGGATTTGAAAGAAAGAAAACTTCTCAGCACCTTGCCAATGTTGGTTTAAATGTATGTAGCCTGTTGGGATTTTAGATTTTTCCTTTTTTTTTTTTTTTTTTCTATTACACTATTTGCTATGGCCTGGTTTTCATTGTGAACACACTAGGAAAAAAGGAGTGGGGATAAAATTAAGGAGCGAAAATTCAACATCCTGCAGATCTCAGAGGAATAACTTTCTTGGTTTTTGCCAAAAGTTTTTCATTTCCTTGAAGTGTAGTCTCAGTTGTGCAGAAATCTGAAAAGAAGCCTGTATATGAACATTTCCATCAATGTCACTAAAAACTAACACAACAGAAAGTTTGTATTATGATTTGAGACCACACATTTTTATGCATACTTTCTTTTTTTTTTTTAAGATTTTATTTATTTATTTGAGAGAGAGAGAATGAGAGAGAGCACATGAGAGGGGGGAGGGTCAGAGGGAGAAGCAGACTCCCTGCCGAGCAGGGAGCCCGATGCGGGACTCGATCCGGGGACTCCAGGATCATGACCTGAGCCAAAGGCAGTCGCTTAACCAACTGAGCCACCCAGGTGCCCCTATGCATACTTTCTATAAAAAAAGAACCAAAATAATATGAAAACTGGATTCTTAAGTAAGATTGAGGAATATGACTGAGGCCTAAAGTTTTTTTAGAAATGAACCATCTAAGTTGTATTTTTTTTTAAAGATTTTATTTATTTATTTGAGAGAGAGAGAATGAGAGAGCACATGAGAGGGGGGAGGGTCAGAGGGAGAAGCAGGCTCCCCGCCGAGCAGGGAGCCCGATGTGGGACTCAATCCCGGGACTCCAGGATCATGACCTGAGCCGAAGGCAGTCGCTTAACCAACTGAGCCACCCAGGCACCTGAACCATCTAGGTTGTATTAAATAACCATTTAACCAGTTCAGGAAATGATGACACTCTCACACTCTCTAGGTGTATATGTGTGTGTGTGTGTGTGTGTGTGTGTGTACGTATTTATAATGAAAACAACTAAACAACTAAAATGACTATTATGCATATTGTATAAGTATCAGCTTTAATTGAAATTGTATGACTTGGACATTATTTATATTTCTTTTTTTAAAATATTTTATTTATTTATTTGTCATAGAGAGAGAGAAAAACAAGCAGGGGGAGCAGCAGGTTCCCTGCTGAGCAAGGAGCTTGATGCAGAGCTCAATTCCAGGACCCTGAGATCATGACCTGAGCCGAAGGCAGACGCTTAACCAACTTAGCCATCCAGCTGCCCCCATTATTTATATTTCTGACAAAAGTAAGGTTATAGTGATGAAAAGAGCAAAATAATTGCATATTGAAAACAAATTTAAGCTTTTGTGCCGATATTAATGCTGTCTTATCGCCAAGTTTTTCAGACATTGACACATTGTCAAGAAGTCTCTAAATTTTCAGTTGTTACAAAAAGGTTCTACAGAGAGAAGGAGAGAGGGAGGTAGAGGGGAGGTGAGAGAAAGAGAGAATGCATCACTCAGACTTATTAAGACTAATCTGACATATTCAAATAAGAAATGTTTACACTTAAGGAATATATCATTTATTTGAAGCCACATCTTGACCTAAATGGAATTTTGGTCCAAGAAAAGGTACTTTTCACACATATTTTTGTACATATAAGAAGTGTTGAGACAAAGTATAAAGAATAATATTAGAGACTACCTGAGTCATTCTACACTGATGAATTTATACCTTAGTTTAAATTTAGGCACATCACTAAGATATGATAGGAAGAAATATACTGCCTGGAGGAGCAACATAATTAAATGACATTAAAGATTTTTCAAAGAGAAATTGAAGTGATGGTTATAAGAAGTTTTCAGGGTAATATACCCCAACGGTACACATCAATTTTCCCAAGCCAAAAGCAATTTAACACACAGAAGAAATACATTTTTCTGTAACAGTATTTGCTAAATATTTTGTGACCAATTAAACATATTTAATAATTTTTTAATAAATTAAAAGACAATTTTGAGATATTACATAATTAATTAGCAAAAGATGTTTAGAATAGGATTAGGAAATGATATCTATTTGATCAATCATAGGAACCTGAGGACTCCAAAGGATATCTTTTCTAGACTGTGTTATGTTATTATAAAAATGTTCTTTTTATAAGTTACTCCAAACTAAAGACTGAGTTCTATTTAGGGCCAAGTCTGCAAAACAATTTCCCTTCAGCTTGTTCGTAGTAGTATGAACCCACATTAACCTGAAGGGACAGAAACGGGCCTGTGAGACAGCTGAAAGCAATCAGCACTTGTTCTTGATATGCAGTGGTTAGAATATAATTACTGTACAATTTCTCTTGGATTGACTTTCTTCTGAAAAAAAATGGAACCTTGTTTTTCTAAGTATTCTTATTCTAAGTTTGTCTCTTCAAAAGAGATGGTGAAAGTTTTTAAATAAATTCTTTTGTTACCTTTAAATTTGTTTTAAATCCCTAATTGAGTCCCCAGTAATTTCTGTTTTCTTTATCTTTAAAAAAAGTGCAATTTTCAGGAACTGTACTATTTTATCTTGATTATATAGCAAAGACATATTACTCATCATTAAACATGAATAAAACTTAATGAGTCCCCTAAGTGTTATTATCAGAAAATGCAAGAAACTGAATTCAGAAGGTTAAGATTTTAGAAACTTATTTTCAGAGACAATAAAAGGGTAAATTTAAGTTTTCCACCTATCCCCACATTTGGAAGTAGAGTCTGATGGGGAAGATGATTTGGTGGAATGTGATTAACAAAACTTGTGCAAGCTTTTATGCTTAAAGGAAAGAGGAGAGAGTGACAACGGGTAGCACATTCCTGTACTATCATTTGACTATAGTCTCTTCCTCTTTCACCAGAAATTTTTCTTTGTGTGCTATTAACCTCTAACTCAAAATAATGTTTGCAGTGAAATGGAGAAAATATGCAGCATAATTTTCTCTTACTCATGTGTTATCGAAAAACCATTCCAATGATATTGGTACCCAGAATTCTAACGTCTTCATCTCACATAAGATGCTTATTAGGAATTAAATATAAAAAGTAAAAGTTTATATAAGTAAATGTTTGCACACATATATAGGTAATAGTTTTACAAGATGTTTTATTTCTTACTTCCCTCTGTTTATTTCTTCTACCTTAATTTGACACAAGTTATCACCTACTATAGAGTAATAGAACTAAATCAAGAAGTAATGTCGGGCGCCTGGGTGGCTCAGTTGGTTAAGCAACTGCCTTCGGCTCAGGTCATGATCCCGGAGTCCTGGGATCGAGTCCCACATCGGGCTCCCAACTCAGCGGGGAGCCTGCTCTTCCCTCTGACCCTCTCCCCTCTCATGCTGTTTCTCTGTCTCTCTCTCTTTCTCTCAAATAAGTAAATAAAATCTTTAAAAAAAAAAAAAAGAAGTCATGTCTACCTGTAGAGTGACATGCATTTGGTACATGTTGGAAATCTCAAGATTCTTGTAAAATGATTTTTTCACTTTGATAATAAACTTATTAACTTTACCTAAAGATTATAATTCATTGTGAGTGACCATAGGTACAACAAGTTGAAGGAACATGAGTATGAATTAAAGTAGAACACATTGAACAAGATGGAACCCAGGACCTTCTCATATCTGTTATTCCGTTACAATATGCATTTAACTTCACTGATGCATTAAAGACAATATATCATACTAAGTTTATTATATATAATATATATTTATTTGATTATATTAAATTACTTTATAATGTGCATATATATTCACAATAAATGTAAATTTATTTTATATTATATATATTTCTTCATATGTAAGAGAGAAGATATTTTATATTGAGATTGATCTATTAACACATTAAAATACAGAGAATATTTTTTAGTATGAGATATGGACAGCATAGGTCTTCTAACAGAATGTTGATTTGCATGTCTTTTACAGACACAAACCAAAACTAAATAACCGCATATGCTGTATATTTACATATTACAATATTTTATATTTCTATCCAACACAAAAGTCTACCTATCTATTTATTCAATTCTACATTGGGTTCCTCTAGAGTGTATACTGCATTAATACTTTTCTCTAAGATTATATAGAAACTTTTTATCTCAGTTAAAAGACTGTTACCTTTTCATCATGTTTTCTGAGCTATTAAATTTTGGATTTGTGTTTTTAATCTTCCACTTCCTTAAATCTTTCACTGTTTCTTATTTTTTCAAAATTATATCTCTTGGACATTCTTATTTGCAACATATCCCCAGGAAAGAGTGATACATTTACATCTTTTACAATATAATTGACTGCACAGACTGTACACGGGGCTATGCACTCAGGATGCTGTTCTTATTTTCTCCCTCTTTTCCTCTTCTGTCTCTCCTTCTGCTCTTCCCTCTTTTCCTCTTTCTCCTCCTTCGCTCTTTTTTTCCCTACTTCTTATTTTTTTATATCCCCAACCCCACTGATTTTTTTTAATTTTTGTTTTTCTTAAAAGATTTATTTATTTATTTGAGAGAGAGAGAGTGCTTGTGAGGTGGGGGGGGACGTGCAGAGGGAGAAAATCGCAAGCAGACTCTTTGCTGAGTGTGGAGCCTGATGTGGGCTCGATCTCATGACCCATGAGATCGTTACCTGAGCTGAAACCAAGAGTTGGTTGCTTAACCGACTGAGCCACCCAGGTGCCCCAACACCACAGATTTTAATAGGCACATTTCTAGATTTCACTAACCGTGGCACTGAACTTCAGCATATATATGCTTATATAGATTCTGTTTTGTTTCTTTCTAAATATGAATACAGGTTGCTGATTTTCAAATATCTACTTAATATCTCTTAAGATGCACATATTAGTAGGTAAGGAACCTATTAATATGCTTAATTATATAAATAGACTTCTTAATATTAAAGCAAGCTTGAACTATTGGGAATAAATTAACTTTGATAAACAGGTTATTCTTTCTTTTTTTTAAATATTTTATTTATTTATTTGAGAGACAGAAAGAGAGAGAGAGAGCAAGAGACAGCATGAGCAGGGAGGAGAGGGAGAAGCAGACTCTCCAAGGGGAGGGAGAGCCCGATGTGGGGCTTGATCCCAGGGTCCTGGAATCATGACCTGAGCTGAAGGCAGATGCTTAATCGACTGAGCCACTCAGGCACTCAGCATATGATTCTTTTAATACGTTACTGGATTATATTTGCTAGTATTTCATTTAGGATTTTTCCATCAGTTACATACAAAGTAAAAGTGATCTCCAGTTTTCTTTCTTTTGTGCTATCTTTATAAGACTTTGCTATTGACATTTTGCTAGCATTATAAAAATAAATGGGAAACTTTGTTTTTTTCTCTGTGCTTGGGATTAGTTTTAAAATAGCATCTATTTCAAAAAAAGAACATAAAAAAGCATTTATTTCTTTAAGTTTTGATATAGTTGGCGGGCATATAATAAAAAACATATTCTTTTACAGTATAATTTTGTCTAATGTTTTCTACTAAATAAAATTTTATAATGTGCTCTTTTTCTAGAAATACATCTATTACAGACAGGTTTTCAAATCTGTATGCCAAGAGTTATAGAATGCATTTTAACTCTTTTAATTTCTTCTTCATTGGAAATTTTTATTATCTTGATTAATTTTATATATTAATGGCTTTATTTCTTTTTCTTGAAAAGACTAGTGATTCAAAACTTTATTGATTTCTTTACTGACATCAACTCTATGGTCTGCCTTCTAATTTATCTCTGCTTTTATGTTTATTTCCTTTCCTTTGCTTTCTTTACATTTAAATTTTTCTGAATATATATATTTTAAGATTCGTACCTTTCTTTCTCCCTTCCTTTCTTTTCGTTTCTTTCTTTCTTCTTTCTTTCTTTCTTTCTTTCTTTCTTTCTTTCTTTCTTTCTTTC
>NC_058403.1:37635405-37684873 GCF_002201575.2 Neomonachus schauinslandi | reverse complement strand
TTCTTTCTTTCTTTCTTTCTTTCTTTCTTTCTTTCTTTCTTTCTTTCTTTCTTTCTTTCTTTCTTTCTTTCTTTCTTTCTTTCCCTCTTTCTTCCTTCTTTTTCCTATTTGCCAATAAAATTATTTAGTGCTTTGGATTTTCCTGAATTTGAATTTGCTTTGAATAAGGTTCAGACAGAGCTCATATATTACATAGGTCTGCTGTTTTTGATTGTAGTTTTTAAATGAAGGTTTATTTTTATGTTTGGCTCACGCATTTATTTCCAAATGCTGTTTATATTGCCACTTAAAATTATTTTTTTCTCTTGTCATTATATTCTAGGATTATTAAATTAATGCCAGAGAAAATCACATGTAATAATTCTCTTACATTCTTTCATTGATTGCTATTTTCTTGGGTACTCAACAGATGATTGGTTTTTAAAAATAAGTTTGTCCATATGTGAGAAAAAAAATTACATCCCTTATTTGTAGGGCATAATTGTATGTATATCTACCAGATCGACTCTATTTTTTTGTTGTTAGTTTATTTATATTCTTTTTTTTTAAGATTTATTTATTTATTTGACAGAGAGAGATAGCGAGAGCAGGAACACAAGCAGGGGGAGTGTGAGAGGGAGAAGCAGGCTTCCCATTGAGCAGGGAGCCTGATGTGGTGCTCTATCCCAGGACCCTGGGATCATGACCTGAGCCGAAGGCAGACTCTTAACCAACTGAGCCACCCAGGCGCCCTATTCAGCTTATTTATGTTCTTAATATTGTTTGACTTGTTCAAGGTGGCAATTCCTCATATGTTTTTACAATATATAATATTATATTATAGTTTTGAGGTAATTATCTTTGTAGTTTATACTATTAATCAATATGAAATGAGCATCATATGTAGAAGAGAACATTTGGGGAAAAGAAAAAAATATTTTATTTCAAATGCATTGATATACTGAGAAGATACTCCACATAATTGAAAACTGGGGAAAAAAAGATCAAAATTAATAGCATTTTCAAGGCATAATCCTTAAATTTGTAAGAAGATAACCTTATTAATCAAATTACATGGGGCGCCTGGGTGGCTCAGTCGTTAAGTGTCTGCCTTCGGCTCAGGTCATGATCCCAGGGTCCCGGGATCGAGCCCCACATCGGGCTCCCTGCTCAGCGGGAAGCCTGCTTCTCCCTCTCCCACTCCCCCTGCTTGTGTTCCCTCTCTCGCTGTGTCTCTCTCTGTCAAATAAATAAATAAAATCTTTTAAAAAATTACATAAAATTCATCAGGTCAATTTAGAACCAAATTGTCCTTGAACTAGAACAAAAAACATTAAAAGGAATCTCTTTGCCTTTTAATTATTATGGATCAAGATTGCAAATGAGAATTTAGCCCTTTAAATCCTCTTGGGTACTAAGGATTTTCACTATTGTCTGAAATTGTCATTCTAGTTTGCAGAGATTACACATTACCTTCTTCTATCTCACCCAAGCATTGGATTAAGCATCATATAAGGTTTTTGTAATTTGCAGTCACTTATGTATGATGTTCAAAAGTTCTGTGTAAATAAACTAATGTCCTCTTTTTCTTCTTATGGATATGTAACTGCTAAAAACAACAGCCAGTTTGTTTCACGCTACTCATCTTAGGGAGAGAAAGAACTGCACATCTTCCATTCCCAGTCAACAGAGTAAGATTTACCTTGACTAGGAAAGATACTGTTTTTTATATATTGGTATGCTGCCTTTTGCATACTCTTCAATTTTGAAAACAAAATTGATTCTCAAATCCAAAATTATCTCCACATGATGCTTTAGCAGGCCATGGTTGGCTGGAATTTCATGATATATTGAATCCGGAACTCTACAGTTATAGACCACCTATCCATGTCAGCAAAATCTGCTTCCATTCCTTGAGCTACAGTTCACATTTTCCTCTTACCTCTGTCTTGGCCTGTTTGAGATTAATTTGCAGTAGCTGTTTAATAGAGAGTGGGGCAAGACATTATTTGCCTAAAATTAAAGATAAAGAAAAATGTCTTTTTTGCAGTTTGGTGGAAAAATGCCATGGCCTTTCATTATTTTTCCTACACTTATTGAACAGGACATGAAAATTGAAAGTCTTAGAGGAGTCAAAAATTCTTTGTGGTAATTCAAATGTTTTCTTGGGCTTGATAGCATTATACTCTTCAGTGTGTAAGCTGGAGAGGTTTAAATCATCAACCACAGTTTGATAATTGCTGAATTATCTTTTATTTGTCCTTTCAAGAGAGTACCCTTCTCCTCCAAGTGTCATTCTCTTGGCAAAAAAAAAAAAAAAAAATTAATGTGGTTTAGGTAAAAAGAGATAAATCCTGTACTTCACAGACTGATGAAATACAACAAACTGGCATTGCTTTCCCCAGTAGAAACTCCATACCTGTATTTCCTCCTTTGCCTCGGCTGCTAGAAGGCTCAATTTCAATGTGTGCTCCATGAGCAACCAGTGTGCAGTATGTGGAGCATGCAAAGAGAAACCTATCAGCATTATTCCCAGTGTCACTTCATTCTTCCTTTCCTTCTTTTCCCTGCCCAGGTATATCCTCACTTGCTACCATTTTTTATCATTTGTGTTATTATTACTACTATTTGTACTATAGGTATTTTGAGAAGCCTTTTCTTTAAAAAAAAAAGAAAAGATTTTATTTATTTATGTGACAGAGACAGCAAGAGAGGGAACACAAGCAGCGGGAGTGGGAGAGGGAGAAGCAGGCTCCCAATGAGCAGGGAGCCCGATGTGGGGCTCAATCCCAGGACCTTGGGATCATGACCTAAGCCAAAGGCAGATGTTTAACGACTGAGCCATTCAGGTGCCCTGAGAAGCCTTTTCAAATCCACTCTGAATATAGGCAGAGTTTGAAAAAAACAAAAAACAAAAACCAAACAAACACTATTAAGTTGCTGGAATCTGGGATGTAGTGAAACTCAGCCTATCCCTCAGCTACTACTAGGTAATAAAGATATGGGGAGATGATGAGGCAGCAGAAGGATGACAGGTGGACAGAGCCAAGAGGCTGGTTCATAGTTTCAAATTAGTAAGACCTGCTGCTGTAAAAAGATACCACCAAAGGAATTTCTAAAGCAGAATGGTCCTCAAAACAGCCTCCACCTTCTTCATGATTTTGATGAAAGTAGCCCCCAGGCAAGGATCACCTGAATCTCAAGTGAATCTTCCCTTGTTAGATCTGGCAGCTTATTCCTAGTGGGAAAAAAACAATTTCAAGATATACCTGCCTTCAAGTTTCCAAAGTCTCATCCTATCCTCCTTCATTATTCCCTATCATAGGAAGAAATCAAACATTAACAGGTTAAATGTTGGAGCAGGACACAACTTCATCATGTTAGGCAGAGCTTCTGTGTTTCTGGGAAAGGGATTGCCCATGTGATGTGGTGAGGTGTGGACTTCTAAACTCAGATCCTCTCCCCTGATCCCTGCCACTAGGCTGACAATTGTGTCATCAGAGATAAAAGCTTTTGTGTCAATGCACTGAGATTTGTGATAGACCTCTTTAGGGGATGCATTTTAACAGAGCAGTATCCAACATTAATTCCTTATAATGTGTAGGTTACCAAATAGTATCATTATAAAATTTTATAAACATTGGATATTGGAATAATTCTGGGGAGATGACATGATTTGGTACCGACCCAAACATTAGATAGGGAACCAAACATTATTCATAACTTATTAAAAGCAGAGCTAGTAGAAACCATTTATGACTACCTTCCAAGTCCTATTTGTATGAAAACACCAGGTGGTGTCCTAACTGTGCCATTGGAAGAAGGGGTGACAATACATGGAGCAAGAAATGATTCCTGTTTTTTATGGATTTAGCAAGAGGGAGAATGTTCTTGGCAGAGGAAAGCATTTGGCTCAGGCCTAAGAGTGGCTTTTGAGAGATAAACTGAAAGTCCTTCTATATGTCAGGAGGCAGGAAAGGTGGTGGAGCTTGGTCATAGAGGTCAATTCTTGTGGGGCACAAAATGCCCAGTTGGGAGTTACAACTTGTGCCAGCCCAGGGGTGATGGGGAGACATTAATGAGTCTTGCTGAAATTTACATTTTATGGAGGTCTCTAAATGCTGTGTGGAGAATGAAAGAGAAGAGATAAAATTGGAATCAGGAAAAATGGTAGGTGGCTGTTGCAGAGATGGCCAATAGCAGGGATAATTTTCCTTCTATACTTAGTATTATTTTGTGAAGAATTAGATGAGGCTTATTTTATGAATAGGACAGAATCAACCTAAAGACTTAACTCCAAGCAAATGTTAGATAGAAATTTAATCCTTGATGAACTGCAACATTCACCTTGCATTCTATGTTCTCTATCTACGAGGGTGTGGCATGATGTTATGATTTGGTTTCCTAACTATGAGCTGAAGCACCCCATGGCACCACAATTACCTCACAAGAGCACTGTGGAATATTTTAAATTTTTGAGGGAAACAGCAACATTTGCCAAATAGCACACGAACTACTATCCAGTAGTTCAGAGTTTCAACATTAGAGAGCACCAAATTCCTTCCGATTCCATTACTTTGTAAATCTGGAGTTTGGGTGCTTGCTGTAACAAAAAGTACTGTGTAGATATCAATGTGTAACTCCTATGCCACTTTTTCTTGAATCTTATTTATTTTGGCATTTTTAAAAAAGATATAAATAAATTCTTTGTTTTTTGCTTGTTCACTTTTGTTTTGTTCTGTTTGTTTGTTTTCACAGGATCATTTTCCTCCATCGATCTACCATGCACAAACTACTATCTTCCTTTCTTAATGGTACATTTATAACATAATTTGGATACTCCTTATTGTTCTTGATAAAGCAAATGATCAAAGATTTGCATCTGGCCAATAGACTTATTACTTATTTTATTTGAGTGTGTGGGCTCAAAATAAATATGATGTATATTTAACCAGGGGCGCCTACATGGCTCAGTCCATTAAGTGGCTGCCTTTGTCTCAGGTCATGATCCCAGGCTTCCTCGTTCAGCGCGGTGTCAGCTTCTCCCTCTGCCCAGCCCCCTTTCTCTCCCCCTCATGCTCATGAGTACACACTCTCTCAAATAAATAAAATCTTTTTTAAAAAATAAAACATATTTAACCATAAAAATTACGTTTCATAATATTATGGATTCCCTTTTAAAATAAGATAATTTGTCAACCATGTTTTCCCACATAGCAATAATCAGCAGGAAAATCTTAGGGCTGTTTCCTTCTCAAGAATTTTTTCTCTCCACTCTGGCATAGTCCTTACTATTTTACCTAAATAATTCCGGTAGTCACTTGAGTTTGTCCCTAATTTAATGTGACAGAGTTTTAAGTTGGGATTTGTTATTTAAGATATGAAGTTTTAGTATCTTTATGACATGTATCTGTAAGTGATGTAGACAGTGGAGGTGTTTCTATAGCTACTAATACTAGTACTATTAATAGATTACATTTTATGAAATTATTATTCCATATATAACAAGCATTATTCTAAACACTATATTTATTACCTCATTATACTCACAGTAATACTATAATCACAGACATTCAATGAGATAAACTTTTTTTTGTTTTTAATTACAGTTGTGTCAAGAATTGTGAATGTTCTTAAATTTTACCCTGCTTGCAAGCTAACAAGTTAACCTGCCACAGCTTCATAGCTGATGGCAGGAAATATGAGAATCCTGGTTTAGAGACAAAGTAATTTATTACCATAGAGCAACTAGCATGAGCTTTAGTTTGCTTTGGTTTCCCTTGCATTTCAATTTCCATGGGAGCAACAAGAAGTGGATTAGTGTATTCTTCTGCACACAGTAGGTTTCCATCAGCTGAGGAACGCTTGAGGTTAGAGATACCCAATCTTTTATAATGGACCACAAGAAAACCTGCCCCATGTCTCCTATTTGCCCTATCATTATTAAACTAGACAGTAAATTTGCCCTCTGCCAAGAAGGGAGATCCTATCTCTAACTTCTAATACTGCTCACTAAATAAATGCCCTTAAAGTAAATAAAGGATTATCTTTTCACAATGGTCCGAGATAGAGGAGGGATAAAATAAAGAATAATTTATTATATTGCTTTAAACCTTTTGTTTTCAGGTAACATTTCATTTTTCACACTAAGTAATTATATCACTATACATTTAATGACAAATAATAATTAGAAAGGTAAGGAATAGATCCAGATGAGAAGAGGGTATTAGTAAAATTTAATGGAAACCTAAACTCTGAGAAATAAGAAACTTTAAAACACAATTTTAAATATCCCATTTATGAACCAACTTTGAACCAGCAGTTTCTAATTTTTTCTGCTCCAGGGAGCTTTAAAACATGGATTCTATTAGTCAACTTTAGACCTATGTATCAGAATCTCTACTGGTAGTGTTAAAAACAGTTAAGGAAACTTAATTTTAGAAAGTTCCCCAGGAGAATCTGATGTGCAGGGGTGAAGAGAGCCTGGAGATCATGCAGCTGTGAAGGATGACCTCTAAGTGGGTGAGTGAGGACTTTCACAACCGGACATGAGTCAAAGTGACCTTTGTATCACCTCCAGGAGGCACAATGGAACCATGATTTACTTAAGAAACCATACAATTAACAAAACTTTCCACTCAGTGAAAGTAATGTATTAACAGATAGCATACTGTCAAAATGGCATTAACGAAAAGGAAGCTCAAAGAATAAGAAACTTACATGTTAATTCAGAGCTTTAATAGAGAGTGATATTGATTCTTGTGGACTCATGGGGTTTGCTTATTCAAAGGGTGTAAGCTGTGGAAGGGTATAAGCAGCTCATCAGGCAGATATAAGCTTGATGAAATTTACCCCTTATGCTATACATCTCCTTACTCTGCATCATGTGAATAATAATTAATAATTAATTTCCCAGGTACTTTGACATTAAGAAGGAAGTGCTCCGTATTGAATGAGGAATCCAAGTCCCATCGATATTTTAGATTCTTTATCAACTTCTTGGTGGCTCATTCTACCATTCACTCATACCTATTCCCAGCTCACTGATAAATCTTCCAATTTTCTTGACCAATTTTTCTATCAGGTTCACAATTTTCTTCTCCAACCTAAATCCTATGATAACCCTGGGAAATTCCAATATCCAAATGAAAGAGACATCCATCAATCTACAACTATATGTACTGAAGGCTTCTAAATTCATAGCTCCACATGTCTATATCCTACTATTAAATATTAAATTCTTGTTTAATCATTGTTTGGTCATTTAAAAACCTTTCTCATTCTGACATTAGAGTAGTTGGGTGAACTACTTGGATCACCTAGAAGTTTTCCATCAAAGAACTTTTAAATTTAACAAACTTTCATCTGGAAAAAAAAAGAAAAAAAAAACACCTTTGTTTTTAGATCTTATACTCCTTTGCTCTCACTCTCTGCTTTTCTTATTAAGTTCATCCGTGTTTGTCTAGTCCATTATTCTCCTTTTCAGATAAAAGGCGATCACTCCCTAGAACACTTGATCTTTTCTCTCCACGACCCTTGCCTAATCACAATGCCATTTCTTCTCCAGTCATAGGATCTGTATATCCATTTAAAATCTGGGCTATTCAGAAATCTGAAAATAAATCAGAAAACATTGTAAATCTGCACTGCTATAAATTCAATTGATGACTGTACATTATATACTCTCCCTGAACGATCTCAAGCTTGAGTTTCACCAATTCTAAACAACAGTGACAAGTCTGAGCTATAGATCTGTATATTCAACTATCTATTCAATAATAAAGGAGATATCAAATGCATAACAAGCTCAATATGTTCAAAATAAACTCATAATTCTACTTCTACAGGGAATGGCACTACCATCCATTGAATTTGGTAAAACAGACACTTGTGATATATTCTTTTTCATTAGTCCACATAACCATAAAATCAGGAAAGCTGTGGATTTTGCAGGCTAATTTTAATTATTCCAATTTTCTGTCAGTAGTACTAACACCCCAGTCTAAACCATATCATCTCTCACCAGAATTATTTCTATAGCTTCCTAACTTTTGTCCCACCATCCCCTGCTGCCCATCTCATACATTTTCTCCTAGGCAGCCAGAAGTCTACTTTTAAGTATAAATCAGATTATAGTATTATTTTGCCTAAAAACAGAGTTTCCTTTTTTCTTCCTTCCTTCCTTCAATCCTTCCTCCCTCCCTTCCTTCCTTTTTCTGTCTTCCTTTCTTTTTTCTTCAATTACTTTTATGATATTAGCTCAAATACTTAAAATAAGTTTAGGGTTCTGCAGGATCTAACACTATATACTTTCATACCATTTATGAGACAATCTGCATTCTTTTGGATTTTTGAATAGCCAACCTTCTTTTCACCTCAGGATCTTTGCACTTGCTATTTCCTGTTTCCAAAATGCTCCTTCCTACTCCCCAACTCTCCATTCTCCAACTTCACGTCTTGCACGTCCTTCATATCCAGCAAATATCACTACTTTATGAAGGTTCCCTGTGATGACCTTCTAGAGCAAATTACAAGATTCTGTACATATTTTACATAGCATTTCTCTCTACTTCCCATGAAGGCATTGACTTTATCTATTTTGTTCTTTATCTATTCCCAGGGTTTGCCATAATGCCTGATAGAAGTAAATGATAATTATTCGTGCAATAAAGAAATCTTCCCTGAAAATTTCGATGTGTTTCTACTCCCCTCCTTTTTCATTAGCCTAGTAACTATGTATGCTGCTTATCATACTGAATGCTTAGTGAAAAATAAAGGTTTAAATACATATTTACAGAATGAACTAATGGTAAATGATATATTTGTTTCTTCTAAGAGACCAATCTCATTGGATTCATTGACATATTAATTTTCCTAATAACCAAAATGAAGACTAGACCATGGAATTTGGTGACTATTTAAAGTTGTATCTCTATTAAGATCCTGCTCCAAAGTCAGCTTGTTCTCCTACGTGACATGTTCACCTTATCTGCTAAAGGCAAGAAAGACTCCCTAAAAGTATGTGAAAAGAAAAAAAAAAAAACACTAAAGATGAACTGTTTAAGGAATGTGAAAACATCACCTTCTCTCCATTTTACATTATTCTGTCATAACTACACAACTACACAAATAACTTCTAATGTTAACCAAATTGTAGTGGAGTAAAATTCAATTGACTAAATTTTATAAATAGCCTATTTTTTAAAAGACATGGGATTTTTTTAGAATATTGATATTTTTCATTTCCCAATTAAAAAAAAATAATTGATTCCTCTCCAGTAGAAGTTTGAGGAAAGGTT
Organism: Neomonachus schauinslandi; assembly: GCF_002201575.2. Taxonomy (NCBI): domain Eukaryota; kingdom Metazoa; phylum Chordata; class Mammalia; order Carnivora; family Phocidae; genus Neomonachus; species Neomonachus schauinslandi. The sequence continues at coordinate 37,675,595 of NC_058403.1, read as the reverse complement.
TGAAAAAATAGAACAGTGATGAGAAACATATATTTGTAGTACTTTATAATTTCCAAACTGCTCCCACATTCAAAATTATGACCCCTAGTTTATAGATTAGGCATAAACAATCAAGGAGATGTTGTTAATGATTTTAATTTAAAAATTAAGTTATAGTTATGCAAATAATATAATGAGTTTTCATTAAGAGTTCATTCTGGAAGCTTAAATTAATTCTTTACTCGAATATGTTGCTTTATTTTCTTTGTGTCTCATAGATCAAACTTTTAAAGTAATTCCCTTAGTTTTTGAACACCTAAATCTTGATGTATAATTTAAACAAAACCTTTCATTGTAAAGCCAAACTACATGGAAAAAAGAAAGTGACAGCCTTGACCTTGGATAGATTCCAGAGAAGTCATTTATGGAAGGAAGACAAAACAACTACAGCTCCACACTGACCAATATATCACTTAGCACTTCTGATAATAAGATAAGGCTTGCAGGGCTAGGATGGGGTAGGAGAAAAAGTTATTGAAATAGTAAGAATGACCAAGAAGTATAAAGACAGGATTTTCAGAGGTATTAAAATTAGAAATCCTTTATCTTGTTTTAAGACTCAGTTAATGATTTGCTAAAACTAGATGTTTAAAAAAGTCAATAAAATAACTAATCCAAATAACTATTCTTCAGACTTAAAAAAAATGAGTTTCCCCATCAGGCTAGGGTAGGAACATGTAGAAAATAAAGAGTAAGATATATTTGATAATTTTATGAAGGACAATTACAAAGTTTCCCACAATATTTCAGAACAGCAATGTTTTAACCAGATTGAGCCTGTTGTCTATGTATTACTAAAAGAATATTAGAAAGACATCTGCCCATTTAGAGGTATTTCAACAAAAATATTTAGAGTTTATATATTGTTTTTCCTGCTTTGACTTTCTAAATTAACTGTTGTACTATTTGGAAATAAACATAGTGTAGGAAATAGAATTATGTGTTTGTGAATTTTAGTTCTAATTTTGAAGCTAGGTAAGTGATCATCAGCAAAATGAAGTGGAAACTTTTAACCTTGAAAAGCCTTTCCAGGTTTAATAATCAATGATTTTTAGTGGTATTGTTTGAAAACATAAATTCTCAAATTTTGATTTCCCCTAATTCTGTTTTACATATTAAGATATTTCCTATGAATAAGATCTTATAATATTTTATAACATAAAATTTTGTCTTCTAGGGCCCCTGGGTGGCTCAGTTGGTTAAGCAACTGCCTTCGGCTCAGGTCATGATCCTGGAGTCCCGGGATCGAGTCCCGCATCGGGCTCCTTGCTCAGCAGGGAGTCTGCTTCTCCCTCTGACCCTCCCCCCCTCATGCTCTCTCTCTCTCTATCTCATTCTCTCTCAAATAAATAAATAAATAAAAAATCTTAAAAAAAAATGTTGTCTTCTATCTCCTCTTCTAAAGTCATGAAATTTGAACTAGATTTATATTAGAAATTGTCAACCAATGTGTCTGTCTATAGGAAAATAATATCTATCATGGGTTATTGTGGGAAAAAATGTGATTCAAAAGATTATGGTTTTAGGCCTGGTTATAGCATCACACGGTGTATGGTCATAAATCTCTTCTTTTCTCTGGGATTCAATTTCCTTACCTAGAAAATGAAGGAGTACGTAGGCTGCATTGCTCTGAAGGTTGTTTCTATCATTCTATGATTCTACTACTATTTTTAAATTTTTAAATAAATGTAAAAATCATTCAGGGATATTGTGGCTAATATACTTAGCATAAGATAAATATATTGTTATGTTATCTTGCGTATCACTTAAGCAAGAATAAAGTTTTAATTTGAATGATTTAATATTAGGTAGAAGATCATTTATACCATTTTTCATCATTATAATAATGCAGAGACCTCTCATTTTATCTTTAAATCATTACCGGTGTGACTTTTAAAAAATAACTTTTCAAAATAGGTATGTTTTGTCACATTTTGAATAGTGAATTCCTGAGACATTTAGATCTTATAAAAATATGAAGTTTTGATTAAATTAATCCACTGAGTGAATAGGTAAAACTCTATTTTACCAAAATGTTCATTGGATATCTCAATTATCTTGGGCTTTAAAAAATTACAATAATTAGGGCGCCTGGGTGGCTCAGTCCTTAAGTGTCTGCCTTCGGCTCAGGTCGTGATCCCAGGGTCCTGGGATCGAGTCCCACATCAGGCTCCCTGCTCGGCGGGAAGCCTGCTTCTCCCTCTCCCACTCCCCCTGCTTGTGTTCCTGCTCTCGTTATCTCTCTTTCTGTCAAATAAATAAAATCTTTAATAAATAAATAAATAAATAAAAATTTAAAAAATAAAAAATTACAATAATTATTGTCTGCTTATATTTGGAATATATACTTGGGAACATAAGCTTATCTATATTTTAATGTTCCACTGCAGTTAAACTGATGCTGAATAAATGCAAAATATTTTATTATTATTAAACTTATAATTCTTATAAATTTGGAGAAATAAAATGATTCTTTTATATTAGCCCTTTCATATTTGAAGAAGGTCATTTAAGCTCAGGAAAACATCAAGAGATGTGGAATTATAATAAATGACACAGTAAGATAATCATGATACAAAAGAAAGAAAATGCAAAATAGGATTTCACATAAAATATTTCTGTATAAACATTATACTACATATTTATACATAATATATGCTATACATTTCAAATAAAATGTATCTCAAGAGCATGAACAAGGAACACATCTTTTCCTTCATTTTGCTTACCATTTTTCAACTAATTTATTTTTGATGAACTTGTTTAAAATGAGACATATAGAGAAATTTTTTATATTAAGAAGCTAAATATTTTGAAACTTAACTAATCAATGAGAAATAAGTCTGCCAAATCTTGAATGTATTTAGATAATTTCTCAAACATTTCACAGAGTTCTTTACTTTATTGGAGGAGTTTAAATATAGTTTAATTAACTGAATTTAGTAATGAGCAGTTTTAAGCTGAGTAAGTGGCTTCATTAGGTCAATATGTCAAAGGTAAATATTAAGTTGCACTAATTAAAATATGCTAAAAATGGTTATTAACAAAACCCAATTTTTTAAAATGATTAATGAAATACCTTCAATGTATTTTCTAATAATAGCCACTCCATATTTAGAAAACCACCCATATTACGACAACAGAAAATTTGAATACTTGTTTTCATGCTTAGAATACCTCTTATATGTAAATGAATATCAACATTTTAGAGCTGGAGAAACAGAAACAGCAGTATAACTTGCATGTCATGCACCTGGTCTCCAAACTAGATAATTCTGTTACTCAAGACTGTTTAAATGTGTTAATATTTGGTAAAAAAAAAATAGTTATAAAAGATATTACTTTAGTTTAAAAATATTTCTGACTTATTTGATAATAGACCTAATTGAATGATTAAAAAATGCAATGAAACTCTTTTATCCTACTCACTTTAAATCACATAACAGAAACCCTGAAGTTCTGGATTTTGAAGAATACTTATATGATTTCAAAGGTAGTGTATGTACCACACATTGCAGCCTTCACCTAGCAGTTTGTAGTTAATTTCATTGATAGCCAGAAAAGAACACTAATTTTTATCCTATGTTGTTTATATGGTTAATTTTAAGTAAATTGTTAATAATTATTATAAAAGTTAACATAACTACAGTAACATGAGTAGTTACCGTAAGCAAGGCATTCTTTAAAAGATTTATTTATTTGAGAGAGAGAGAGAGAGAGAGAGAGCAAGCACATGAGTAGGGGTAGGGGCACAGGGAGAGAATCTTCAGGCAGACTCCCCGATGATCACGGAGCCCCTGGGGTGGCTCAATCCCAGGACCCTTGAGATCACGACCTGAGCCAAAAACAAGAGTCAGATACTCCACAGACTGCACCAGTCAGGCTCCCCAAGCAAGGCCTTTTTTAAGTTCAATGCATAGAAATATTTAGTTTCAAAAATGACATTATAAGGTTGATGCTATTATTATTATCTGAATTTTTTAGATCAGGAGACTGAGGCATAGTTTAAGGAAGGTCACAAAACTCAAGTGTGGCAAAATGAAAAGAAGAGCCCAGATAATATGAGTCCAGCCGAGGCCATGCTCTCCACCATTTTATTCTATAACCATTTTAGTCCAATACAAATAGATCAGTCTTAAATCCTAAGAGAAAATAGTATCAGAAAGTCTGTGTAAACTGTGGACTTTGGCTACGAAGGGTTTGATCAACAGAGACTTTGGACTTAATTACAGAACTATGAAAATGGGCCATTTGCATTAGTTTTACGAACACCACAGCTGGAACTCAATATTTATTTCACCACCTTAATGTGAGGTTAGAAATTTTACAGATAGTATAAATAACCTTTTGGTGGGCATATGGCTAGGAAACAGTGACCAAAAAGCCATATATTGTGGTCAGAATCTAATAATTCATTTTAATTTTTTAGCTTTCAGAACATTCAAACCTAAATGAAGTTTGGAAGTATAGAATTATGTTAAAGAAATTATTTCAATCAATCCCCAAGTTCTGATTGAAAAACACTAGAAACTATGCTGGTCTCTGAAATCTTGATGAAAGGCTCAGATATGCAGATCATATTTCATGGAATTCAAGAATTGAGAAACACCTTGGAATTCACATAGCCTCTTGGGTAAAGAGAGATGAATTGCCTTGCCTAAGATCATATGTCAAGAGGCCAAATCAAGATAAAACCAAAATATCCTGCTTCCAACAATTAATTTCACTGTCTCAAGCTGAGTCTATATGTTTTGTATATATATATATATATATATGGTATTTGTTGTTAACCCAGTGAAACATAACTATACATTTAGACTGTGTTATATACTATTTTTACTTTTTAGTAAAGCACTGTTTAATTTAAAAGTTACTTAAAAAGTTCACACTGTCATGGAAAAATCCTACATTGATATATTGCCAAATATTAAATAGAGGAATTAGAAATATGAAAATGAAGTAGGAAAATGAACCATTAGGACTTCCTTCTAATTTGCACATTCTTTTCTTTTGACATGGATTTAAGATGGAATATGTCTGTCTTTAACCTGGTAGGTCTAAGAGAAAAGTATATGAGAATTTATTTTCAGTTCCATAAAAGAGCATTTTGAGATACAGAGCTCAATTTCCAGCTAACTCTCAGAACGAGGGGATAGGATACCTAGAAACACCAGAAAAATTAGACTGTTATACTTAGTGCTTTAAAAACGATTCTAATATCCTACTCTCAACAAAATTTTCTGGCCTGTCAGTGGTAAAATGCCACGGGGCACAAGCTATACAAGAGACAGTTAACTTCAGAGTGAAAACAAGCTGAATTGTTCTTACTTTACAAGTTTCTTATCTGCCAACTTCACTGAATTAATAAAGCGCACATACTTAACAACATCAAAGGCAGCAATATCATGTAATATATTAGAGACTGTGATTGCTTCTTCTAAAATCTTCTCTCAAGAAAATGATTTTCTTTTCTGAAAAGCTATTATCTCCAGACTGAAAATTATTTGTCTATGTGACACTAAATTTCTTTTAATAGAATGTTAATAATACATATCTGTATCAGTGTATTATTAACTTACAGCTAACTCGTTTTTAGAGCTCCCCCCTACCCCCTGTAACCAAGTTTTTGAAAGCACTTAATTCAAATAAAACAGTTTGCATCTATGCAAGTAGATTTGAGAATATTTCAAATGAGGAATCTCTCACTACTCAATGAATTAAATGGGTATTCCGCATACTGAGATTCAAAATGGTTTCCTCTTGGAAAGTAGGTTATTTAAATAAGAATACATTTTTTTTTTTACATTTTTTATATCTCACAACAATGCCAGCCCTACCAAACTTCTTATCTTGCTCTCTACATTGAGAGTGTTTGTCTCTTCCCAATGGTAGCCTGGAAAGGGAAATTATATATTAAGGTGAATTGGACGGCTGCTATTTTATCACCATTACTAGCTTCATGACTAGTGTTCTATTACAGACTTGTGATAAGTATATTTATGAGAAAAATCCAAAACTAAAATAAAATCTGACAGCTATTGCCCAGAGCGAACAAATTATACAACATATTGTAAACCAATTAGATAACATTCTACACCCATGTGTCTCTGCTGTTCATTTTCCTTTTGGTCCCCAAGTCCACCCTCCACCCGTTTTTGCCTTGCTCTGTGCTCTGGGAGCCTGACTTCTCAGCACTGCTCCACACAGATTCCTTGACCGCTGATTTTCTTGGAATTGGATTAACGGAAAGATATTGGAAGACAGGAGAAGAAAGTGGTCTGATATTGATCCCTCCTCTCCCAGTGTCTCCATCTCACCGAGGTTTGGATACTGGCTGGGTCCCTCTTTGGCCACTGCTCTTTTTTTTTTTTTAATTTTTTATTCTTATGTTAATCCCCATACATTACATCATTAGTTTTAGATGAAGTGTTCCATGATTCATTGTTTGTGCATAACACCCAGTGCTCCATGCAGAATGTGCCCTCCTGAATACCCATCACCAGGCTAACCCATCCTCCCACCCCCCTCCCCTCCAGAACCCTCAGTTTGTTTCTTAGCATCCATAGTCTCTCATGGTTCGTCTCCCCCTCCGATTCCCCCCCTTCATTCTTCCCCTCCTGCTACCTTCTTCTCTAACTAGAATAACCCTGTTCACTTCCTCTGGCCCTTCAGGTCCAGTGCTGATCATAGCACCTTGCTGTTGAGAGTTCTCTTGTGCCTCTACATCCCATATTAGCTTCCCAAACTCTGTCCATATTTCTGTGAAAGTCTCCTCATTAAAAACTCTTTTATTACACTCTTTTGAGACTGCCATCAATTTCTGCTGATATTCTGAGTAACACACTATCTAAACTAGGGACATAAAAAGTTTATAATCAATATTTAAAGAATGTGACTTCAAGGAAAAAGAAAAAATAATTTTGTTAAGACCATTGCAACTTACCCAGTTTAACACAGACTACTCCAGAAGAGCCTCCTGCTTTTCATTGTACAATCTAGTTCTTAGACATCAAATGTGGTTTACTTTCAAAAAAGTATGTTTCTCAATGAATCTATTGTAGTTCCTCATATTAAATTGCTTTTTCTTTCTCTATTTAAATACTCATTGATCAGCATTCTTTGCTTACTAGTGAGTTAAATAAAATAGCTCTGGGACTATTTGAGTTCATCTCCTTTTTTTTTTTTTTTTAAAATGAAGAATAACTGGACTTAAATTACATATTTCCACTTATTATACTGAACACTTTGAGCAGAATTCCCTTTACACTAATGTAATTCTTTAAACAATAGTGGTAAAAAAAAAAAAAAAGTTTGATTTCTGGTCTTATTAACCTGTTAGCATTTATAGTAACTTTGTTGACCCTTTTTAAAACTAATGAACTCAAGGTTTTAACTGTGAAACTGGTACACATTATTGGCCTTGATAGGTTTTCTTGCAATAGTTTAAGCCTGTGTACCTACTGGGACAATACTTTGTTCTTAGTCATTTTTCCTAATCATTTTATAGACATCTTTTCCCTTAAAAGTCAGTGTTATCTCAGCTTTAGCATAGAGCAGTTCTGATACTAAAACTGTATAAATATTATAGACATATTTGAGAAGTCATTCAGAAAAATCTGTCTCTTTGCCTTGCAATCACCTTATACACACTTAGCATCAAGTAGCATTTAATTTTCTGGCCACTGCTAATTTAAATGAGTACAGAAAGCTAATGGGAGATTATTTGAAATCTAGAGAAATAAAAAAAAAAAAAGAAACTACTGTATTATTGAAGCAAGAGATGTTTTAAAATATTACAATTATTCAAGCACTTATTGTAATTCCACGAACTCCCCAGAGTTAATAGATTGTATTAGACCCTTCTCAGAAGTCATGCTTTATGGCATTTGCGCTTATTTATTGTCCTGGCAGAAAGTTCCAGCGGAAGTCAAGGTCACCTTCTATCCCAAAGTTGGTATAATTAGTATCACTTCGGTGTTTCACCAAGCTAACCCAGGAGGTTATTAACTGCGTTTCATGTGGAGTGTCAAAGAAGCAAGGGCAGTGCTAGCAATCTTTTCAGCTTCAAAGGCACAGCTCATAAATTTAATTCGTTGGTTAGTAAGAAAGATACAACCAGTTTAGTTTATTAATGATTTTAAAAATAATTTTAGAGATGTTCTGGAAATACATTTATTCATATATGAAGGCTAAGCTTTTAACATATAAAACAGATCATCACCCTAATAATAAGTGATGAAGTCTTTGTATCTTATAAGTGATGTGCTTTCTGGAATATCATAAATATGGAAAATTTTAAATTTATTATCTGTATGTATATGCATATTATTATATAAAGATGAATCCCAGAAAATGGCACATAGTCTACTAGGGAACATTTTCTTTTCTTTCTTAGATGTTGTTTCGCAGGAAATGTGAATGTTATTAGATTATATAAAATCTAGGATTATTACCATAAAATCAATTAAGACACTCCTACATTTACGGAAGTAAAAACAGTATTAGTAAAACTGTTTACTTAGAAGAAATATAAACTAATGGAACAAAGATTTCTGTTTAAATTAACCTAAGCCAAAGAAATAAACAAGCTTAAAATGAAACTCTTAAAAATGTTTGATGTTTTAAATTGCACAAACCACAAGAGTGCCCTTAGAAAATAGAGTAGAGCATAAGTGTACTGCTTCCCTTAATAGGTCATATTGGAAAGAAAATAAGAACACTGGTTTTCCTCAACTATTTCCCAAATGCTATAAAGAAATAGGTAAATATTTAAGGATTTTCAAGTTTTGCTAGAGTTCATCTTCATACAAGTGAGAGTCAAATGCTTTGTTGAGTTTTGGAAGTGGTTATATACAACAAGTGTTATGTATTCGTGTTCCAAATAAGATCTACTAGAATACAAAAAAAATGACTTCAGCATTCTATGCTATCTTGGAATAACCTAAACTGAAACACTGCCATTATTGAAATGTGTGGGTCCATAGCTAAGAGATGGGGACCTCCAGTCAGCATTCCCTCCCATGTGCAGCCTGTAGTCCCTCCCTTCAGCATTAGCAACACAATACTTGTAGCAAGGTTGAAAGTGCCCTCAGCTATGAACCATATGTGTTGCTTGCTCTTTCTAAGTAAGAAACATTTTTAGTAGCCTATTTTCATTATAAGCTATGTTTTAATATTTAATTTTAAAACTGCATCAACTTCATATAATTGTTGTTTTTAAAAAGACTAATGGAAATTTAGCTACACTTACAGTTTAAATGTGGAAACCTGTCTTTGTGTAGATAAGCAGGTCTCTCTATATGGGCCATCTGGAGACTGAATTATTAATTTTTGCCAAGTGAAAAAAACCCAACATATTGACACTTAATTTTTAAAAGCTCACAACACCATGCAAATTGTGTTTTATTACCACCAATAAAACCAGACACATTTTTAATAGCTAAACACTCATAATACAAGCTCATAAACAACTTCTTGATTTGCACACTTTGGGATTTAACTGTGTCTAGATGATACATTTTACCATTGCAAATGCTCTATTTGAGTGCATTCATAGTGACTAACTTAGACCTATAACGTTTTTACTCCATTTATTCTTTCTCGGTGCTGGCTTTTTCTTTTATTCTGTTAAATGCTTATGATCTTGTATTCAATTGTTTAAAGTATCTACACCAAAAAGGGAAGGAGGTGACACATTAATAAAACCAAATAAAGATAAAATAAAGATAGACTAGACTTTCTTTTGATAAAAGGAAATAGAGACTAGAAGCATAGGTCAGATCATTATTGCTTTTATTATTTTTTTTTTTTTTTTGAAGATGTTATTTATTTATTTGACAGAGGGAGACACAGTGAGAGAGGGAACACAAGCAGGGGGAGTGGGAAAGGGAGAAGTAGGCTTCCCGCTGAGCAGGGAGACCGATTCAGGGCTCGATCCCAGGACACTGAGATCATGATCTGAGCCAAAGGCAGAAACTTAACGACTAAGCCACCCAACCGCCCCTCATTATTGCTTTTAAACCTGATTTAATTAAATAGATGCTTCAGACAGCAGTTTGGAGGACATATGTATGCATATTGTGTTTATTTTACTTTAGTTTATTGTATTTTGAAGCCAGAGAAAGGAAACAACAATCAAAGAAATCTGCATACAAAAATACTATTTCGTAATCAGCATTTTAGGCCACTGTAGTTCATTAAAAATGACCATATTAAATATGTGTGGAATTTTATAATTTGTCTCAATTTCTCTATGCTGGCACAAAGTAAATAGTTCAGCAATTTTTTTTTTTTTTAATTTGCTAGAGTTTAACTTTGTGTTAATGAATTTTGTTTTTACAAGTCACTTAGATTACTTCAAGAAATTTTTAGAGAACAAAATATTTATTAAGATCTTTTAGACAGCAATATTTTAGGATTATACTTAATGGTCAAACAGGTCCCTAACTTAATTTACATTTAAATAACTAAGTTTTACGTCATTCACATGATTTAAAAGTACAATGGCAGCATATGGGCTAAAAGAGCTATGATGTATGCTAAAATTTCTTCTATTCTACATGGATGATTTAAAATATTTCACTTAATATTACATTTTTAAACATAAGTAACAAAATAAGCACGCTATTTAATAGTGAAGAATTGAGAACCTTCAGTGGAAGAACGTGACATTAAGCTTTTGATTGTCAAGGTATCCATTTCTTTTTTCTTTCTTTTTTTTTTAAGATTTTTATTTATTTATTTGTTTATTTGAGAGAGAGTGAGAGAGAGAGAGCCTGTGAGAGAGAGAGGCAGAGGGAGAGGGACAAGGGGACTCCCTGCTGAACAGGCAGCCCCACTCGGGGCTCTATCCCAGGATCCTGGGATCATGACTTGAGCCAACATTTGATGGACTGAGCCACCCAGGTGTCCCCTCGAGGTATCTATTTCAAAAGACATCCACCTTGAATAAACATATTGCCTGCAGTAGGATAAAGCTGCTAGCCAACCAACAAGATAAGGAATTAGGCTGCCCCACCTGTGAAATTTCCTCTTTCAGAAACCCATGGGTACCTTAGGTACCTGACTACTTTGAGTAACCCCACTTCTTCCTTCCAGTGCCCTCATTCCCACTCTTAGGCTTCAAATTCACCAGTTAGTGATCCTCCAAAACATTTAGACACTCTCATAAAGGCAGAGCGCCAGGTCCATGCATGCTCTCTCTCTTTATGTTTGTGATCTCATTGTGTTGTCTTCCAGGAACTAAGTAATAAATCTTGTCTCTCAAAGTTTCTGATGGTTCCTTGCTAAAATGCATCCTGAGCTCATAATAAGAACCACAAGGGCTAGTCCAGCCACAACATTGGCCCTGGTGGAGTTAATGTCTGTGGGGGCTCCTACAAGTATTAGGGGCCGATCCAGGACAGTGACTCAGACATTGCTATCTGAAAGCATTACTATCAATAGGCTACAATCAATGCAACGGTACCCATCTTTAAATTTTGTGAGTTTGGTCATTATTACTCTAGTAGATAGTTTGATAATGGTCAAGTTCTTAAATTTTTAAAAGACGTCCTTTGTTTTTGTTTTGCAATGCCATGATGAAATAAGGTCCCATTGCAATTAGCCTCATTATAATTAATAAATTGGTTAAGATTACTAGACAAATGATGTAATTTTATTACTATAAAATTATTTTTGCCATTTCAAAGTCTAATGTAAACCCAAATCTATATTTGAATTAATAGTTCATTTAGATGTTTACAAAGTTAGACTATATAAATAATTTCATCATCAAGTTTGGAATTATGTTTCTCTATTTGAGGTATTGAAATGCATAAAGTCTCTGAACAGACTTTTAGTATTTAACAGGAAGTATATCAGATGTTTTATATCTTCTGTTTATATCTATCATCTCATTTTTGTATTTGAAAGACGTTAACAATTTTGCAGAGCCAGAAACAGCAACTAGGAGTTTAGAAGTTTTCTGTCTTGATAAATATAAAATATTCACTTATGAATACTAATTTTATTTTATTTTATTTTATTTTATTTTAAAGATTTTATTTATTTATTTGACAGAGACAGAGATAGCGAGAGCAGGAACACAAGCAGGGGGAGTGGGAGAGGGAGAAGCAGGCTTCCCACGGAGCAGGGAGCCCGATGCGGGACTCGATCCCAGGACCCTGGGATCATGACCTGAGCCAAAGGCAGCTGCTTAACGACTGAGCCACCCAGGTGCCCCCCCCCTTATGAATACTAATTTTAAAAATATGATAGACATAACCACTGATACATGTCATTGTCTCATATATATTTTTTTAAAATTTTCAATACCTTTATATTGTTATCTGTATAAAGTGAGGATACTGCTAAGGATTCCTACAGTATGACATAGTTATGAAATTAAAGCTCTATGACATGATCAAAATGAAAAAGATTTTCAAATTAAACACACCATGCTAAAATAATATTAATACTAGAAATCACATCAGATCATTTGGAAGCATTTCATAAATGGTCATATTTAACTCAATTAACATTTATCACATTGATCCAAAAAAAACACACTAGAAACATTTGTGAGAGTATATGTATGCCATGTGAATTGAATGATAGGGTTAATCAGGCCACTAGACTTAAAAAAACCCTGCAATTTCCAAAAGTAGAAATTAAAATGTCTTGTAGCAATGGTCTTTTGTAATGAAAAAAAAATTAAGAGATCTATAAAATGTTCAGGTTTTAGGTATATAATATAAATCCAGAATAAGTGTATAAACTATTGCTATACTCATGGATAAATTCTATATGCTCTAGTAACATTTTATCTAATTTTCCATACAATCAATAAAAATTGGGCTTAAAAGTAATCAGTACACTAACACCAAAAAAACTTTGCCAAGTTATATATATATATATATAATTTCAGTAATTGCATGATACAACTATAGATAAACACATTTGTTTTACTAAAAAGAACTCAAAAATAATCTTATTATACACTGAGTGCTGATTATGTTTCCAGAGCTCTAGATATTATCTGATCCTCAAGACAACCTGGGAATTAAGTGCTTCTATCAAGTGTTTCTCATTTTTCTGATAAAAATGCTGAGGCTCAATTTGATTCATTGTCCAAAACCTTGTACTCACACCCAAAAATGCCTCTAGAGCACATTTTTTTTCCATCTTGCCCAGAACTGCTCAAGTTTGCTGGCGTCTCCATGTCTTGACACTTCTATTTGTAACAAGATAGTGCTAATTGCTAGCTTTCATTCCATATGGAATGGAATGTATAGAGTATATACATATATAATAGTATATGCATATATATGTATAGAGTATATACATATATGTATAGAGTGTATACATATATACTAGTATAAACTAGTATAGAGGCTCCTCTTCCTCCTAACAGAAACGCATTTTACGTATAAGCTGAAGAGATGTGAAAATTCTCAAAGTTGTGGCTGATGATTTGAGGAGATTCTTTTGTTCTGTTTCACCTTGATTTCTAATACAGCCACAGGTGTGATTCTTTAAATGTATTTTAAATTATTTGTTTATCATATCTGAGGATGGGAAACTTAGTAGCAGTGAAAGAGTGTAGATGGAGGGGCACCTGGGTGGCTCAGTTGGTTAAGCGACTGCCTTCGGCTCAGGTCATGATCCTGGAGTCCCGGGATCGAGTCCCGCATCGGGCTCCCTGCTCGGCGGGGAGTCTGCTTCTCCCATTGACCCTCCCCCCTCTCATGTGCTCTCTCTCTCTCATTCTCTCTCTCAAATAAATAAAATCTTAAAAAAAAAAAAAAAGTGTAGATGGAGACATGAAGGGTGATTTATTTGCAGACACTTATTAAATATATAGACAGGTAGGTAAATGTTATGGTTTATGAAATTTGAAGAAATAACATTTAAACCTCATAAAATCAAATATAGTTACTTTACTTTAGATTATTGAATGAAAAGGATGAAACAAACAAAAATCTGCAAGATGAAAATATTGAGTTCTCTTTAGTTCTCACCTTTTCTTGGGCAATACATTCTTTTTTTTTTTTAAGATTTTATTTATTTATCTGACAGAGATACAGCGAGGGAGGGAACACAAGCAGGGTGGGAGAGGGAGAAGCAGGCTTCCCGCAGAGCAGGGAGCCCGACACAGGGCTCGATTCCAGGACTCTGGGATCATGATCTGAGCCGAAGGCAGATGCTTAATGACTGAGCCACCCAGGCGCCCCTAGGCAATGCATTCTTATTATAATCCTTTTTTAACTATAATTTTGAAATGTCTTTTACTAATTTATAAGTAAATGAATTGCATTCAAAGAATAATTGCATATGAAAGTTCTATTAGGCAATACACAAAGGAATACCATACAACTTAAAAAAGAGAGTACAAAATTCACAACAATGTGAAAACTAGTATAGAGCTTCTTCAAAAAAATGATTACTTTTTTTTTTTGAGAGAAAGAGCATGGGGGGGGAGGGGCAGAGGAAGAGGGAACGAGAGAATCTTAAGCAGGCTCCAAGCCCAGTGCTGAGCCCGACGTGGGGCTCGATCTCACAGCCTTGATATGACCTGAGCAGAAATCAAGAGTTAGACCCTTAATCAACTGAGTCACCCAGGCACCCCAGAGCTTCCTCAAAAAATTAGAGATAGAAATACCATATGATCCAATAATTCCACTAGTGGGTATTTGCCCAAATAAAATGAAAACACTTATTCAAAAAGACATATGTCTCTGTCATATAAATAAATAAAATCTTTTAAAAAAAATATGCACCCCTATGTTTACTGCAGCATTATTTACAATATCCAGGATATGGAAACAACTTAAGCGTCCACTGACAGATGAATGGATAAGGAAGATGTAGTGTACACATGTACACACACAAACGTACATATGCACATGAATATTACTCAGCCATAAAAAAGGATGAGATTGTGTCACTGGCAACAACAGAGATAGACCTAGAGGGTTTTATGCTAAGTGAAATAAGTCAGACTGAGAAAGATAAATACCATACGATTTCATTCATATGTGGAATCTAAAAAAAAGGAAATGAATAAAACAAACGAAAAGCAGAATCAGACCTACAAATACATAGAACAAACTGATGATTACCAAAGGGGAAGGGGGTTAGTGGGTGGGCAAAATGGGTGAAGGGGAGTGGGAGATTCAGGCTTCCTAGTTATGGAATGAATAAGTCACGGTAGTAAAAGGCACAGCATGAGGAATAGTCAATGATATTGTAACAGTGCTGTATGGTGACAGATGGTGGCCCACTTGTGGTGAGCACAGAATAATGTATAAACTTGTCAAATCACTATGCTGTACACCTGAAACTAACATAACATTGTATGTCAACTGTACTCTAATTAAAAATTAAAGAAGTCCTAGCTCTGATGAAATGCACATTCTAGTAAATGAAAATGGAAATGAAACAGATAAATATATAAAATAATTCATAACAATGTTTATGTACTGACTGAGTCTTCCACTCCCTCAAATATGGACTAGAACATTAACGATACAGGTGCGCTTGGTGGCTTTTCCCAGGCCCCAGTGGTTTGTTGAAGATGGGAGAGAAAAGTAGGCATTAGACTAACATTTAATGTTATTGCTGCCATTTTTTTTTCTATACAAAATAACTACTATGAAGTGCCTAACTTCTAAAATACATTTTTATTTCCACATATTTTGGTGCCTTTTGAAAAATATCTTCCAATTGTTAAGTAAAAGTAACAGGGAATGGTGTGTGGCTTCTCTGACATTTGTATGTTCCTCTGCAGAAAAGATTAATTCTTTACCACTTTTAAAGTCTATATTGTAAAATTCACAGAACATTTTAGGAAACCTGTAAAAAGTGAATTTACTAGAAAAAGTAGAAAATTTATTTCATTTTAACAGGCTGCTTCAGATGCAATAAGTAAGATTCCACTTAAGATGCATGTGAACAAATATAAAATGTTATTAAACACCTCACTTCGAAATAAAACATTTTTCTCTTATTTTATTCTAAGAGGTGTGTGTATACATATATATGCTCAGAAAGGGTATGAATACTTTTCCTTCATTAAGCACAGACACTGGTTACTTAGGAAGAATGCATTAATTTAATTGCTAGTGATTTTAGATATAACATGTTTAATTTCCATAATGGTACTGTCTGGCATGACCCCATATATATAGCAAGTCCTCAATAAATGTTTTTGAAGAAAGAAGGAATAATTGACAAGTAGGAATTTTTTTTTGTTATGAGTAGGTGTTCAAAAAAAATCAAGTCAACGTCACTATCCTTTTCCATCAAAGTGATCTGTCTTTACAGTCAGAACTTAATATTATCACAGGATTTTGTTAGTATGCACTAATTGCATTTCACTTAAATTGTTATTTGTTAAAAATCTTTGGAAAATTTGGGACGCCTGGGTGGCTCAGCCGGTTAAGCGTCTGCCTTCAGCTCAGGTCATGATCCCAGGGTCCTGGGATCGAGTCCCGCATCGGGCTCCCTGCTCCGCGGGGAGCCTGCTTCTCCCTCTGCCTCTGTCTCTCATGAATAAATAAATAAAATCTTAAAAAAAAAAAATCTTTGGAAAAATAACAAATTGAAGCACAGTAAAAATTTAGGTATCTTTCATTTCATATAATATCACAAAGCATTTTTTTACCTTTTTTCATTTTTATTACTTTTCCCCATTCCCATATAAATTGTTATGAGAAAGATCTTTAAATTCTTCTCATTTATAGATTTAGCTCAAATACAGTTCACTTAATAATACTAATATAAACATAGGGCTTTTTGAGAAAATCTTATAGCTACTATCATCAAACTTCAGTTATCAATCATATATCATATAATAGAGTTGACATGATTAATAAACATTAATAATTATCTAATATCAGATATTTTTCAGAAGCAAGAGAAAAATATTATGATAACTGTTACATTAAAGCTAGCAACTCAATTTAATAGTCTAACTGAACAATCTTTACAAGTGAAGGAAAATAATGTTAAGCCCAGTACTTAGTACAACTTTAATTAACATATATTAATGTAAAGTCCCCATGATTTCAAGTTAAATTGTTAAGTTTAACACATATTATTAGTATAGCCAACATGACACAAAACATGTATAAATACAAAAAGACAAACTTAATAGGACAAATTCTCTTTGAACATTGCTTATGCAAAAATTAAGTTTAAAATCTGTTTCCTATAATGCACTCACAATTTTTTAAATTTCTTCATCACCTACTAACCACTTAATGACTGCTCAGGAAAGCTTTTTTAATATTTCCGAACCATAATGCAATTATTTTTTGCCTTTAAAGATTAATTCTATTTCTTCAAGGTTGCTTTCCTTAAAGCAAAAATATTTATTAATAAACCAATACCAGAAATTACTCATGGAGCCAAATGAATTCCTATCGTCCTGGACAACTTTATCAATATTCATTTTTAGAACATTCTGTTAGTAGACTAAATAGATCTACTCAGAGAATCCCTTTAGGATGACTCGTTGAATATTTACTTAAAAGTTCTATGTGATGAATAGTTTCTAACGATCCCATGAATTATGCCAATTTTTAGAACACATTCAACACTGTGGATATTTTTAATCCAGTGGCAGAAGAATAAGTCATTAACATTAAACAAAGATCTTTAAAAAGCAAAAGCTACCTTTGCAACCTTGAACACTTTATTTCTTTGCTTATACTTATAAGGCAAGACAAAAAGAAAAAAAAAGTGTCCCATGTTCACATTTAAACTTGCTCAGTGTTTGCTCCATATATTTTTAACCTATATTCTGGAATATTTTCGTAATAGTTATAAGTGGCACTAAAAAAGTTAAAATGTACCATCTTGCCTCATATTCTATTCCAATAACCCTAATTGATAGTAATTTAGGTGACTTAATTACTTCTTATAATTAAGTAAAATCGGATCTCAATTTTTCTACCCTTTAAAAAAACCCTTAAAGCTTCATTTAATGTGTTTTCCAGGCCATAACAAAGAAGCATACTGTACCTCTTACGCTGCTGGTTGTTGCAGATGTGGTTGGGCTGGTAGTTATGGCTACAGTGGTTGTGACCCTTACAGTGGTAAGGGAGGGGATGATAGTAGTGGGAAGCAAAGTGTTGGGAACATCTGGTGAGTGGAAAAAAACAAAATATAAAACAAAATCATATCATGCAAACAAAAGAGAAACACAAATGATTCAAATTATAAATACATAGGTCTTATTTAGGTTTAACTTTAACAGGCTTACACAGATTATCAGGCACAAAGCTGGCTGTACCACATGGTTCTTGTCATTTTTTTGTTCACTTCTTTTTCCTGTTCCCACACAAAGCAAAAACTTGGGAGCGATGTTTGAGAATAAGCAGATTGTTTGTAACATGTAGAGTGAAATTTAAAATGACAAGAATTCATTTGTTCACTGAGTCATTTAAAAAGTGTGACATGCAGTAGCAAAATACAAATAGGTAAAACAAACAAAAAGACATGCTTTGTCAAAGAAGTAAACAAAGAAAAAACACAACAGAAATAAACACAAATAACACCACTATATAAGATTAAAGGAATGTTAATGATGGATGAGTATATGCATGTTAAATGCTCTTTGATTTTTTTTCTTTTAGGAAAACTTAATGGTAGGAAATAAGATGACAGCAATCTTTAGAAACAAACAAATAAAAAAAGAAGCTAATTGTTATTATTATTACTTTGCTTTTCTTTTTCTCACAAATGATGTTAATGTACAGCTTAGAGTCTTGCAATTCTTACCCTGATTAGCTGGTAACGCCTTCTAACAATTTTGCAGTACCTAGGAGTCTTTAACAAGTATTGAGTCAACTAGAATGGAACCCAATATTCTGAAAGGTTTAGGATTTATTTTATTTGGCATACATAGGAGAGGTGATTGAACATAGACTTGAGCCATAATATTCAACCCCTAATCCATGATTAGTAAAAGTTGCTGAAAGTTAACGCTAGATTCCAATACAGAAAACATAATAAAGAGAAAGAAATAACTTAGAATTTTACACCAAAATCTTCCTTTCACTCAAAACTGGCTGAAAATTTGAAGAGTAGCGGAGGAAACACTGAAACAATGTAGCCAGTGTCAAGCTATAGAGCCTCAGTAAGATTCTCAAAAAGTCAAATCTTGTCTCAAGTGGATAGGCATATAATTTACACAGTGAGGAAATGAGAAACAGTTCACAAATTACCTGTAATTACTGTGCTGGGGTTTGATTTCACATGTTTGCCACACAGTCCCTATATAGTCAAAGTGTTTGACAGATTATTTTGCTGTTAAAAGGCTTCCTGTCATTCTCTCAGCTAAAGTTTTTGAGTCACACCAAAAATTTTCTAGTCTTTTACTTCTGATAAATTAGCCCTCCTCAATTCTCAGACTTGAACCTGCTGGATTCTCAACACTGGAGACATCAGAAAACAGTAGGAGCTCGCTCTCTTATCTTGGGTATTGATGTTTACACCTGTTTTTCAACAGGGAAAATGCTTCCTAGACAGTCAAATTAAGAAAACAACCTTCTAAAAACTCAATGGTGGTACGTTAATCACTGGAGAAAATGGTTATTGCCTGGTGTGCGATTACCATGATCATAAAATAGAACTGACTTTAACAACATTATACACTGAATAAATATCATGTATATATGCACGTATACCCCTTATTTACTAATTTTTATAATACTTTTTATTTTCATGGTAAGCTTCCCTAAATGGCTTAGGCAGGCAGCAGGTAAATGCAAGATATTTTCTAAATTAAAAAAACATGAGTAATCTTAATTTTCATGCATACCTAAAATAGAAAATAATACATTCTTCGTCGGCTAGTAAAATCCTTTGCTCATTAGGATCTCAAAATATATGTATTTAATTTATGCAGAGGGAAATGACTTACAAGGCTATCAAACACAAGAACATATAATGATATCAGCCCTTTAAAACTCCATGTAAAGAAACTAATACCACCAAACACAGCACAGATGATAAAATCTTAGGTTATTTGCTATCAGACAGTGAGTTAAAATAAGATCCCATTAGATCTAAAAAGCAGCCTTTCAAAATCAGCTAATACCATTCAATTCCTAAGAACTGGAATACAAATAACAGGTTTTGGTGGTGTTTGTTCATTTTTTAAGTTAGCCAAAAAAACATTATGTGGACTTTTTTTTTATTCCATATCAACAAAAATGAGTAATAATAAATCCTGATTTGTTTTGGAGACAGTCTATATATTTTCAGGTACTATGAATATTTTTGTATAAACCAAACAATATCTTTATTTCCTATAACTGTGAAAATGCATGAAATTTAGGGCTTTTCCTAGACTAATAATTAATGAACCAAAAAAAGAAAAAAAACAACCCAATAGTTTTAATAATTGTTAATCCACTTTAAGAGAACTGCCCTAGAGTCTTTTAAAGTGTCCAGACAGATAACACTACAAATCATTATTGGCTCATATTCTGACTCCTGCTTTATCAGCCCATCATTCTCCCTCATCCTTTCCTTTTGACTTCATATGTACCTAAAGACAAACCTGCTGAAAGAAATTTGATGGAAAACACTTTGGTCCAATGACAATTGGGCCAAGAAAAGTATCTGTCGAATAAGAAATATCTCCCAGTCACTGTTACATTTTTAATCACTACTAACTTTATTTCATCCTGTGTTCTGAAACATTTTAAACATTTTCATTTATCCTTTTTACAGTACATTCTTGTTTATCCAATTATTTCTGCTCTATTGTAAAAGAGCAAAATTTGGAATAATCTAAATACTGAACACCAGAAGAGTAATCAGAATCAACCGAAATTCAGCAACACAGGATCAGTTGGAATTCGCTGGAATTCTCAGGAAGATCAAAAAAATTGTATGATACTTCTCTCTTCTACCTAAACTTTCTGTCTGCTCTGATTTTATTGACGTCAGTCTCCACACTTGACAATTAATCCTTGAAGGGAAGAACTCTGCCTATTTTTGTTAGGATCGTAGCACAATTTAGAAGGTGTATAAATACTAAATGAATTTGTTCATAGCATAATAAATATATAACATATTTTAGGGGATCTAAAAAAGTCCATTTTTTTGACAGGGTCATCTAGTTAATATAAAACTAAAAGATAATTTTTTTACTTTTTTTTATGTAAACTCTACCTCTAACGTGGGACTTGAACTCACGACCCCCAAGATCAAGAGTCACATGCTCTACCAACTGAGCCAGCCAGGTGCCCCAAAAGATAAATTTTTAAGACCACAACTTACAGCTTCTTCCTTCCATAAATATCCTTGCTAACAAAATGAATTATTGCCCACCTTTCCTGCTACTTTGAAAGCAGTATGAGCCTGACCCGAGATTCATGTCCTCCATGCCTCCTTATGAACTCTCTTCATTTTCACCTAATTCAAGACTTTCAGAGAAAGGGTAACAGGCCAGGAGGTCTCATTAAGTAGATCCTATTGTGATCAGTAATAAGAGATCACAACAAATTTATGAACTGTCTATATTATTATCCCCACTTAATGGATGAAAGAACTTTGAGATAGAACTTCCTTGTCTCTAAATTTAAATATATATGCATATATGTGTATATTAGAGTACAGAGAGAATATTTTATTTCATATGAGTATAATGGAGAGGTTTTTGGAACACTTCCACCTCAAGATCATTTATTTTAGCTGCCTGACTGCAACTCTTGTTAAAGCAGAAATTAGAAAGAGAATCTGAGCTGCCTTTCTAAGTCCAAACACTCAGATCTGATTTTCACTCCTGTAACCGATTGGCAACAGTTAGCATCATTTCCCAATTGTTTAAAAGGTCTGGTTTGGTGCATTCTCTTTCGACCTTTTATTTAGATATTGATAGTGAAAATGGAGCTCCATTTTCAAAAGGAAACATGACATTAGAAACACTAGTACCTATCATTTGTCTCATTTTTGAGGTATCTAGAATTCTGTACATTTTTAAAACCATTATACTGTTAATACAAAGTACTCAATCAAATATAGTACAGGATAGAAAATGCAGGTCATTTTTTCCCCTTCCAAGACATATCCATTTATTTTTTTAAGAATAAAAATACACTAATCCACATGCAGAAGAATTATACACATGCACACACACATAATAAAAATAACTGAATCCTGATTTAACATTAATTTACTGTTCATAAAGCAAGATAATCTGCAGTCATATTAACATTATATGTAATTTGCTGAATATGACTTGTTGATTTTAGAAGATCTTAATACATGCCTTACATTTTAATATCATATGATTAAAGGATGTCTGAACATGAATGCTAAGGAACTATAAATTTAAAAAATAGAGAAATGAATGGTTTGTGACATAATTTATGAATATCAAAATTCAGAAATGATAACTATATAGTAAGTTAATCAATTAACTACATGGCATTTCATCTCTGATTTCTACAATACAAAAGATGGCGTCAATTTTTTTATTGCTATTTTCCCTGGAGAATATCTTATTTGAATCAAATAATACTGAATTTGCCTGAAAAAAAAAGTAGTTACAAATAAAATGTTCAGAATTTACAATTTGCAAAAGAAATTAACTTTATTATATATTTCCTAGATGTTAAGGCATAAAGAATGAAGAGTAAGTAATTGATAAAATACGTAGTGGATAAAAATGGTATTTGGGGAAATGAACAAAGTAAAAATAATCTGATTTATTTGTCTAGATAGATGTATACATAACAAAGTCAAGGATTTGTTGAAAGGAAAAATAGTGAGCATTTTTGATAGGAAACTGAGAAAAGTAAAGGTTCTA
Organism: Neomonachus schauinslandi; assembly: GCF_002201575.2. Classification (NCBI taxonomy): domain Eukaryota; kingdom Metazoa; phylum Chordata; class Mammalia; order Carnivora; family Phocidae; genus Neomonachus; species Neomonachus schauinslandi. Next base: position 37,652,749 of record NC_058403.1, on the reverse strand, counting down.
AGACATGAAAATATTTGCTTATAGTTTTACCTACACATAAGACGTGAATTACAATAAATTACACTTCTCATTTCAGTTGTAACATATATACTATTTTCCTATAAAAGGAAAATTCAGGAGTATTTCAATAATGTCAGACAGAACTCCAAATTTAGTCAATTGTACAATTGCATATTAGTGCAGACAAAGTCTAAGTAGGCAGCCAAGAGTTCTTCATGTGAGTGGATGCTGGGTTACAAATAAATGCAGTAGAAATAGTGTGGGTTACTTCTGTAAGGACCTACTCACTTGCAGAAGCACAATTTCAGCTCCCACAACAAATTTGTTGAATCAGGAAACTGAAATCCATGTCCAGGGACCATGGCTAAACTTTGTTATGACTAATTCATCAGTCCATCATCTCTCCTGATCAACCTGCTTGATTCTGCCACGAAGAACTCAAAACTGCCTCCACCATTGTTGTTAGGCACCGCATTGGAACAAGAGGGGCTAGAGTTCCAAAGAGCATATATGCCTGGCTTCTTTTCTTTATTTTTCCTAGTGCCTGGTTAACATAAGCAAAGAAGCCAAAGTCTAGCACACAAGAAGACATGTGCCCCTGACACAAGTCTTTTCCCAAAATTCTAGACTTCTTGCTATTCTTCTCTTTGCTGCCATGTTCTCAGAGACATGGCCTGTTTCCTGACGTTAATTATTATATTTCTTGTCTTTTAAGTTTAGTTAAATATGATCTCATCTGTAAAGCATTAACCAACTCTGCAGAGTTAATCTCTTCCTTCAAAGCACCCTCAAGGCACTTAGCACATAATTCTACACATGCTTGTTATATATTACATTACCATTTTATTTATATATCTATCTCTCCAATTAACTTCAGGCTCAGTAGTTATAAGTCAACATGTCTTAGTCTTTTAAAATATTATTTTGCTGGTGGGACAAGTTTACTCTGACTCAATGCCCCAGTATTTTCCAATCTCTGTCCCTTTCTTGATGTACCAATAAAATGCTACTCCCAAGTTTCAGCCTGATTTGGATCTGCTCTGTGAAGACTTCCTTAAACAAATGAATATCAACTGATTCCCCTTCTTTCTGAATATCCACCTTTTTTTTTTTTTTTGAGTTTATGTACTGCTTCCCTCACTTTCTTGCAATAGCCCCATGCCAACAATGCTTTACCTTCGTGGCCGACCATTATGGGCACAGCCAGAGTTACAGGCCTCTAACTAGCTCCATGTCCGTATTTCTCTCTCCCAGTTGAGAATAAAATACATGTGTGATGCTATGTTAAGATTTTTTAAATTTCTCTGATTTACATAATCAATTAATACATTCTATTATTCTAACTCTTATTAACAATAAAGTACTTAGTACCCATAATATATACCAAAGCTTTTCACGAAATTGGTGGTTGAAAACAGGGAGGCTATAACATTTATTTGGCACTAACACGCATTGCTTGTATTTTATGTTCTTCACAAGCCAACAAGATGATAAGATAACAAAGAGAACAGAATAATGATACACTTCTGTGCTTCCTACAGGTACCTAGTTCTATGCTTTGAATTTGACTGGGACTTTATAAATAATGCTCTTACCGGTGGTAATGACAATGACGTCAGTAGATAGGGAATAGTATCATTTTTAATAACATGAATCAGTAATTGAGCCTATTCATGGTTAATTTGTGCAAAAAAAAAAAATCTCCCCTCCTTCCTATTACCATGTCTGAGATGTTTTTTTAGAAATTTCTGCTAAGAGTCTTCAAGTCTAAATGATTATTTAAAAAATTAAAATGCAGCACACTGAAGAATCTTATATTCTGAATGTGGGTTTTCAATGTTTTTAAAAGTGTTAGAGCTCTAAATCATATCCAATTCAAATAATAGAAAAGTGCCCTTTTTAATCACATCCTAATGAAGGAATTAAAAAAAAATGCAACCACATTTTGTTACTGGAGCTTATTAGAGCACAGCAGATCCTGTATAACCTTGTTAAAATGAAATCAGGTTCCAACAAGCACTGTATACAATAAATTGAAGAAAGGTGTAGCACCTATTTTCCAACAACGCGCTTTTCAGGTTAAAGGTATGTTCTGTTCTCTACAAATGCAGTGCACAATAATTTCTAACTTGTCAACCTGTTTTGTTTTCTGGCAGTTTCTCTTTTTAAAAACAGCATTCTGGCCCATTCAGAATGGATTTTCTAAGCAAAATTAAGTCTAAAGAGTCCCAGAAGCCCAAGCTGCTTGTTTCTCTCCAAGGACTAGTGTTCAATAGGGAGAGAAATTGCTACCATTTAGTCTGGACTCCATATGTCTACTTTCTTTCTGCTTTATGTCACTAACTCCCCAGGGTGGTCCAAGGGTAATCAAGAGTGAGTCCAAACCAAGGATTATTAGTGGAGATACAGACGGGTCAGAACTCATATATTAGAAGTATTAAGGTAAGAAGTGTCTTTTTGAAAGAAGCTATTCACATTTCCTAACCTTAAGAAATAATAGGGCATCCTTAACCTTCTTACTGATAATTGCACTGCCATTGGAAGCAATTGTAAGAGGAAAAATGTACTGTATTGGCGTTTTTACCTGTGCAGAGAAGGACGTTTATCTGTTCCCATTATGTTCAGCTACATGTAGCAGCCTATTTGGATTATAGCATAAGAACAGATAACAGCACCAAGGCTCTTACTTAAATGACAACCACCAGGCTGACAAGGCCTCAACTTGCCGGTGCATGCTTCCTCCTCAAGAGCCATATGGTAACCTCATCTGCTTCATAAAAAGGAACCCTTCTCAAAATTAGATTTGAATGAATCCCCTTTTCATCCCTCTGATAGCTTCCACTGGCTTCACATACTAAATGGAATCCTCATGCAATAATAATTAAAAAAAAAAGGCTGCTTTTAAAAAATGAAAAGTACTGCAATTTTAAACTGTAGGTGGTAACCAACAGTTCCATGTAATTACAAGGAAAGTTTATGAATAAAATCAGCCTGTTGTTTGGAAAAAAATGGATGCATTTTTTTCTTTTAAAATATCCCTTCACATTCCAAACTGACAAAAGTGAAGTAAAATTTAAAGTAGGAAGAAGAAATCCTTCCAAGTGGAGGATCCTACATTATTTAAGCTCCACCTACTTCAATGTGATGAGCTCTTTCTTAAAAGTACTTTGCCAGAAAGTAAATCAGATGATATGGTCAAATACTTTAAGTTCTGTGAGGATAAAAGTTTTGTTTGGGAGAATAGTTCTGTCACTGGTTAAAGAAAAACTCAAAGCAAATATGAATACACGTAGGAGACACGTGATCTAGTAGAAAAGTACTGATTGAGAAATCCAGATACTGACCCACATCCCTAATGTTCAGAGTTCTCACACAAAGCAAGGTCTTTCCTAACCTTACAACAGATTATTAAATCAACTGGTTCTCCCCTGGGATTTAGTTATACAAACTGATAACCTTCCCCAAGTTATTGACATTTAAAATATGCTCTCAGTAAGAAAGTGAATATTTTACCAAAGTAAAACATTTCTAACCATGGAACTTCATATTCTCCTGAATATGTCTCTTGGAATATTCCAAATAATGAAGGGACCCTGAAAACATCTCTGAAGTTGCATCATGGTGAAGCACAGGAGTGAAAACTTTTCACTTTTTAATTTTTACTAAGAAGTCGAGGCATAATAGGGAGTGTTTATTTATCTCTTACAGGATCAGCAGTGCTTGGCCAAGCACTTGTATATAGTAGATTCTTAAGAAAGATTTCCTGAAATAATGAAATATTAGGTAGTATAGCATTGTGATATGATTTTCAGAAAAAAATATATATTTGGCCAGAAATAAATATTATCTTTATAAGTGATGTTATAGACTTCCAAAGAACAAATTCAATTTTTAGTAAGCAATAATCACAGAATTTTGAAAAAAAAATTAGACGTGTGAAGTCAATTGCATAAATCTTCTAATTTCGAGGGTTGCTTTTTTTCTTTCATTTTTTTTTTAAATTTAAATTCAATTAGCCAACATATAATACATCATTAGTTTCTGATGTAGTGTTCAATGATTCATCAGTTGTGTATAACACCCAGTGCTCATCACATCATATGCCCTCCTTAATGCCCATCACCCAGTTACCCCATCCTCCCACCCACTTCCCTCCAGCAACCCTCAGTTTGTTTCCCAGAGTCAAGAGCCTCTCATGGTTTTTCTCCCTCTCTGATTTCTTCCTATTCAGTGTTCCCTCCCTTCCCCTATGATCCTCTGCACTATTTCTTATATACAATATATGGTTTCAGTTATATGTGGAATTTCTAGGATTTCTATTGAAGATATTAATTCTTCTATACACAGTTGTCCATTTTGTGCACTGCTTAACTGTATAAGGCACCATTTACATACGGAGTGCCAAATAAATATATCTCATTTCTTTACCAAATATGAGATGAAACCCAAAGGTCTTGACCTTGGTGACCAAAGATTGAATATCAGTTTCCCTAATTTTGCTCAGAAGGGCAGTATACACACAGACACACACATATATGAATATATGTGGATATGAGTGTTTATGTATGTATGTACGTATATACATATATATTATTTTACTAAAGTTTATTCTGCTGAAAAGAGAGGGAGAGAGAGACAACGACAGAGATATACTAAGTTCTAAGAGCTAGAGATACAGAGATGAATGAGACTCATAAGATCTCTGCTTTCAAGAAAATCATAATCTCCTGGGTGGATACAGAATATATTCACATGTACAGATACATACATATAATATACACATATAAACATAAATGCATACATATATGTATATATACACATTTATAAAATCACATATACAAATATACAACTAAAATACCAAATAATGATAAATGACTTGCAGAGAATTAAAATTAAGTGATGCATGATTGGGGCCATTTTAGATTGGAGTGGACAAAAATGGTCTCTCTCAGAAGATTCATTTAAACAAGATGTGAATGATAAGAAATCATTCTTGCAAATACCCGCATTCGTGACAGAACACCTTGTACTTCCTGGACAAGCATTCTGGACAGAGGCAAGCTTCCTAAAGAGAGAATGGGCTTGATGTCTTAGAGGAGTTGAAGGAGGACCAGGGAAACAGACGTGGTTGGGTAGAGACTGGTGAGATGTCACAAATGCAGGTAGTGGCATATCATGCAGGGTTAGTAAACGAGGCTAATTGGATTTGGGTTTTACGCTAAGTGTGATGAAATGCCTTTGGAAAAATTTAAATAGGGGAAAGATATGAAGGAATATGTATTTAAAACATTTATATACTACAGCTGTGTGGGAAAGAGATCATAGACATGGAAGTCTCTCTAGTCTAGGCTAGAGAGAATAAAGGAGAGAAGTGCACATACTGAACACACGGTTTAGAAAAAGTGTCAACAGAACTTACTGATGAATTGGAGATAAAGGTAAAGAGGAGTTAGGACAGTTCTTAGATTCTGCAATAAGCACATGATGTGCTGTTACAATGTTAGTAAAAGCTACAGTGTTGAGAAGCTACAAAGTGCGGTTTATGAAAGATCTGTATCTTCTAGTTGGGTGTGCCATTATTTCTATAAACAAATGCCTAAATTCCCCCCCCCATGGACTTGAATATTGCTTCAATTCTCTAACAAGTGAGCCAATTAATGCTCATACGTTTGAGTAGAAGAGCTTTATACATCCTTGTAAAGCTACGACCTAGCCTTATTCCCATATAAAAAATCTAGAAAGACTGAGTGTCATGGATTCTTTTTTTCTGTTTACCTTACTGCAACTGATAGAAAAGATTATGTATAAATAGCACAAGAAAAGATAGCTAAGGTGCTAAAATTGTTGGGTGTTGGACTCTTCTCCATCCAGGCAGGAATGAGGGTTTTCCCCATGGACGGTTTAGCCCGTGCTCCATGGAGGTACCATAGAAACATTTACTTCACAGTGGCATCTTAGAACAAAATATTTACTCTGAATGGTAAAACCTTAATTTAGCCAATTCACGCTCATCTTAAAACAAAGAGATGGAATTATAACTCAACTCTGTATTCAGTATGCCTGCTCATATGCAACTTTTTAAATGTTTTATAACGAAACAGTGCTTCTGACTCCACTATCTGATCCCTTTCCCCTTTTCTCTGCAGAGTTCAAGAGCACATTCGTCCAGTCAGAGAGGTATGCCTTTCCCACAGGCATCACAGCTCTCCCTATTTAATTCATGTCCAGAAATGATATGCTTTATCTCAGCGATTAAAGTAGGTACAGTTTTAAGAATCGTCCAACTAGTTTACTGTCTGCAAACTCTCCACCACAGATGAGAGCAGCAACCATAGGGCTCTTCCACTAGCGCATTGTTTGTTGCTCCATATGGATGTCTTTTCTCTCCTTTTCTTCCTTCCCTGTGTATTTTCCTATCTATGCTTCTAAAGAAAGCTTCTCCAAAGGAAAAATGCTCATTATGAGTACATAGAATTAATTTACCAACTGGTAGGTCTGTTTCCATGTGAGGGAACAGATTTTAGCTGAATCTCTTTTTAATGTTTACTAGGTTGTGCATCTGTCCATAATCCAGGCTTCTCTTTCTCACTGCCCACCCACCCATATGAGCCCAAAGATTCACTCTTTTGGTTCCACAGTGATCTGTATCACCTTGCCTAACATTACAACTAAGAGGGAAAAAAAAATCATGTAGCCTCTCATTGTTTCTAAACGTTTCATTGCTACATAAATGTAATAGGAAATGTACACGTTACTGCCAACTTTTTAGTCTAGCTACATATTCACTAGGAAGCATTGAAGTGCATTTTGCCTTTTCATGTGATGAGCCTTCTCAATAGTTTTCAAATCATTGATAATCATGACATGAATATGTGTAACATATACTGCAAGACTAGAAATATATGTATTATAATTGTATTTGCTCAGTTCTATGGTAAGATAAGTTTAAAAATAAGTTTAGCATATTAGTTCATGATATTCCCAATCTGTTTCATAATTATTACCCCATTCACCTGTACATGCATTAATTATTTTGCTAAATTTAGGATCAGGTACCAATAACCCTAAAGTAACTGAATTTATATCCTACACTCTAGTGAAATATTTGAAGGAGATGTTTGCTTAAGTGAAAGTCCACCCTCCATGACTCAATTTGCCTCTCTCTCACAGTAAACAAATCAAGTGAAAGGGAAAATCAGCACTGAAGATTGAAAGCGAGTCTGCACGTATGTATAGTCTCTGAAAAAGATGTATGTCTAAATGTGCAACAAAGTTAGGTGCTTGGCTTGATGCAGAAGTCTGCAATATCTGTGTGTATGCCCATCTCTCTGAGTATTTTTGATATTTATTATTTACAATAAAAGCCGAGTGAAATGAAAATAGTAGTTGTATTGATTTTTAAAAGCTGAAAAGGCATATTTAATAGCCTGATACCTTTCACTAGACTAAAATACACAGGTATTTCTAGCAGTAATATTCCCTCTTACTATTAAAAATCTGAAACACTCTTTTTATAATGGTTCTTATTAACTAACAATAAAATGTGATGGATCCTATATATATATTGTGTGTGTGTGTGTGTGTGTGTGTGTGTTTGTGTTACTTCTGAGGTAAATTATCCTGGAAACATAAAAAAAAAAGCAATATCATATTTTTCATCAGTATTCATTTCAATAGATACATGATCAAACAAATAAAACAAACCATAACTGTCAAGTGATATTTTAGAGATATCAAGTCAGTGACTGTCAGGAACATAAAGAACCTTTTTATTGTTTTTTACTTTCTACTATGATAATACTAGTTATGGAGAATTTTACTCATTTTTATGTCATTAAGATAACATTTGCTAGAAAAGCAAAATATGTACACATAAAAGTAAAAATATGCTAGGGTATGTAGTGGGTAATTTTATTTAAAACTAGAAAAGTTAAGATAATGAACAAGTAATGAAGTGTTACAAAAGCTTATTCACATAAGTAGAAAAACAGTGAAGTAAAGGAATATTATAGCAGTGGCAAAAGAATTTTAAATTGCATATAAGGGTTATTATGGTAACAGGAAGAATATGTTTGAAGAGAGATAGGAAATGTCATGCAAACCTTTCTAGAAGAGTGCATCTCTACTCTGTTATGACCATCTGAGACAACCCTGAGTCTGGTTCTGAGTGGAGTGGGTTCTCCACTGAAATTCTCATCGGACTCTCTGGAACTCTCTCCTACGATCTGGACCTGACACAGTTAGTGCCACTACTGATGGAAGAAAAAATATGCTACTCATTTCTTCTACTTGTATTGCTGTATTTCTTCCCAAATCCTGAGGAGGGTTTTGAGCGTGCAGGTGATACTAAGGAGTCCCAGCATCTCTGTTCTACTTCTATTTGTATTTTGAGGAGTGGTTACACATTTCTCTAGGATGAGTATGAAGGCAGGTAAAAGGCACTGGGAGTGCGGAGAAAGAAAAAAATTTAAGATTTGGAGGAAATGTACTGATTTGTGTTTCTCACTCTCCTATTCTTTCTCAAAACTTCCCAGGTGCTATATGTTTCTGACACTTTCAAAAGAACATATATTTTGCACCAGTTGATGACAAATAAATATTAGAACGTGTGTTGCTTCTATCCACAAAATAAGATTAGCCTAAGGTCATCTATAATTCTCTGCAGCTATTCCTTGTGTGATGGAAAGGAATCTGCTATGTTCCCTATACTGGAAGACGTGTATCTGGGAAGTCTTTGCTTGGAGAGAAGATATTTTATCTTCAAACCCTCTGAACTTGATGCTACATTAGAGAAATAAGAAAAATTATAATTTTTAAAGTTTTTAAAAGATTTTATTATTTATTTATTTATTTATTTATTTATTTATTTATTTATTTATTTATTTATTTATTTAACAGAGAGAGAGATAGCGAGAGAGGGAAAACAAGCAGGGGGAGTGGGAGAGGGAGAAGTAGCTCCCTGTTGAGCAGGGAGCCTGATGTGGGCCTTGATCCCAGGACCCTGGGATCATGACCTGAGCTGAAGACAGACATTTAACGACTGAGCCACCCAGGCACTCTGAGTAATTATAACTTTTATCCTGTACTCTCTATGTAACTAATTTGCCATACTATTAAGTTTTTAAGATATCCTCTGTTGCATAGTTAGCAAGAATTTACAATTGTCTCATTCTTTAATAGACATAACTTAATTTATGCTCTGAGTACCATTCAGGGAAGACTCTGGTCACTAAATTGTATGCAACTCTTGGGTAAGGTTTTCACCAGAGATTGAGATTGGATTGAGATTTCCTTTGGTATCTTAAGGCTACTAGTAATATAATAATAATAATAATAATAATTTGATTTACTGCACATGTATGCACTTGGCACTGTGATGGCTACTTCCATTTATGATGTATACCATTTGTCTTTGAACAATTCAGAAGTGCTGTGTTATTATTTTTTTTTTTTAATTATTGACACTTGGATCACACTCTCAAAGACTCCGAACAGCTACAGGATTGTATGTCCATCCTCCTCTAGTTCTTTTATTTTGGTATTATAACTACTTGAATGCTTACCTTATCTTCCATGTTAAATTTTAAACTTGAGTTCTATTCACCTTTGCTCCTATAGTGCTTTAGTATTTGGTAGTTAAGTGCTAAATATTTATTTGTTGAATGAATGAATTTTTCTCTTGGTCTGAGTTCTCCAAATAATAAAACAGCAATGGAATAGTATGTTTAAACACCATTAACATGGAAATAATCAGCCCTTCTAAAAAAATAAATAGCATGATAGGAATGAAAATATGAGAATGACTTCAATATTTTTATGCAGAGGCAAAAAAATGGGAGACAAACCATGAAAGACTCTTAACTCTAGGAAACAAACTGAGGGTTGCTGGAGGGGAGTTGGGTGGGGGATGGGGTAACTAGGTGACAGGCATTAAGGAGGGCTCGTGATGTGATGAGCACTGGGTGTTATATGCAAGTGATGAATAACTGAACTCTACATCTGAAACTAATGATGTACTATATGTTGGCTAATTGAATTTAAATTTAAAAAAAAACATTCTGCTCACATGGATTAATAGTATATATATAACTAAGTCTACCAATTCAACAGATAAATTTTTCCATTTCTGAGCTTGTTAATGAAAAATGCCACTTTCTTTTCTGATAGAACTTGCACAGCACAAATATTTCATAAGTATAATATTTTACCCTACAAGTATTTGTATGCTAAATTTTGTTAGACCTTTCACTGCAGGTGAATTTTAGACTGGCAGTTTCAAATTACCATCTGTAGTTCTAAAGCTGAAATTTGTAAATGTGTAATTAGGAGGGGGGAGAAAAACTCTCCAGTGTCCACAACACATAATGTCAGTGCTGTTAACAATTAAATGTGATAACACTTAAATAATGTACTTCCATTGACACCCAAAGAATAAAATCTAACCATTTAGGATGGCATCTAGATAGCAGATGATTTCACAGGAAAGTGCTCAGACCTCCATCAAGTTAAGAATCAATAGAACGTAGGCAACTGTGGTAGGGCCAAAGACAGAGTCTCAGCTCAGGAAAGGCCCTTCTGTGCTAGAGCTATATTAAATTATCACAGCTAATGTAAAATCAACCTTGGTGTAAAAGATAAAAGGGTAAAGTTCTCACAAATGATCACTTATCACTCCATTCCAAAATGCATACAGCATTCATTATAGATCGAAATGCCACTCAAATTTCATCATTTAGTAGGGTTTTGAAACAGCCAAACCATTAACAGAAGAGAGTAGCTTTTTATATTTATACAACCAGTGACTAATGAAACATTATACCCTGTGTGCAAAGGGGAAAAAAAACCTTTATTTTGTAATGAACCCAATTGGAGCCCTTTTTAGACACAGTGTAATATGGTTTCACTGTTTCATTGAGCCTCTCATTACTTGTGTCAATAATCCTAGGTAAACTACTGTTGAACTTCACAGCATTTATCTAGCAGCATGAATAACATTAATCTATGGGGTGCTTTTGATGAGTTGTAGTTCAAAAAGCAAAGCCAAAAATGACTTCTTACAAAGTGGTTAGAGAAGTATTTATTAGAAATATGTCAACTGCCAAATACCTAAAGGTAGCTTGGCTATTTAGGAAATCATGCTGTTGGCTAGCTTGCAAACACTGGGAAAACATAGGCATTTGCTCCACTTGAATTACTTAAAAAAAAAAAAAAAAAAAATGGCATACATTTCATCTAAAGTACGTTATTTTTTCTATCACTTCCCTTCTAATTCTTTATATTTTTATGTCACATTGCTTTCGATACAATGTGACATGCTAGATAAAATGTCCCCAGTTTCCCCCCAACTGTTAGTGAGAAGCACTTGGAAAGCTCAGAGCGAATCAGACTTCACTTCTATGACTGCATGATGACACACACAGGTCAGCATGAACTGAAATCTACTCCTGGGTCCTGCTCCAAGGATCTAACTTATCTTCTTGGCATGCCCAGGACTTGTTAGACCCTCTCTGGCAGGAAGCCTGGCAGGGAGTGTCTACAGGCTTTTAACACATTTAGTTCCAATTTATGAATTTAACTGGATTAGGCTGATCTTTTCTAAAAGTTGTAATCTGCACAGTTCATAGGATGCTAGAAATTAATCTCTCAGCTCTATCTTCAAGGAGTTTATATGTGGGCAGTCTATTTACTGCAAGCCTTCATTTGCCTTCAACAGTAAAGTGGTGTTAAGAATTGAGAGACTGCATACACGAAAGTAATTTGAGAATAGGAAAGCTGTGTATTGATTTAATATATTCTTTTTCTCCAATTTTGTCCTGTATCATAACAAAATAAATACCTGAGGAAAAAACACAAACTGTATTAATTTTTTTCCCTAAAATAAAATCTCTTCACAAAGAATTAGACTTTACCCAACCCCCCCCCAAATTCTTTTTTGGAAAGGTACAGAACTAATTCATGCTTCTTATCACATTTTATAATTAGATTCATGGGAAAGACATCAACTATACTCTCTTCACGATTTTTAAGATACACTGGATTTATTACAGCATCATGTTTTATACAGCACTCATTCAGAATACTGTAATATTGTGTAAACATAATACGAGTCTTAGAAAAGGTTTTCATGGTGAAATATGAGGAATATCTTACATTCTCTAATGCTTCTTTTTCTTGGAAATTCGCAATATACCCTGGCATATTTAATAAACTCTGAGAAGTCTTGCAGTAAAGAAACTTGCCTAATTTTTTTATTGCATTATTTATCAATCTCATAAAAGTTCATCTCTATCTAACAATATATTAAAGCTATAACATGAGCAACAATTGTGGCTTTTGGAGGTTTGGAAAAAACAGAGATTGTCTCAGTCTTAGGTACTGTTATTTATTTATTTATTTATTTTGCCATTTTTGTTATATTTACTCCAATTGTGAGATTAGTGCAGTGAAGAAAAAATGTCTGTGACTGTTTAAAATCATTGTTCATAAGAAATTAATGAAGTTATTAATATTGTACACCTGCCTTTGCTGCATCTCAGTAACATGCTATCATTCTTTGTGAAGCCAGTTATAGTGATAATAAAGTATATTTTTATGATATTACAACCAAAACTAATTTAAGGTAAATATAGCTTTCATGATTGTGATTTATAACTAAAAGCATTGATTTGCAAAATTTAAAGAAAACCATTATTATTTACTAGTCACTACCAACACACATATATTTGTAATAAAGAAAACCTTTTACAAAAATAATTTTTATTTTTAGTGTATGTTATAACTTTATTTTATTAGTTTGACTTGGAACATAGTAATTGTGAATCTTTTATGAAAAGTCCTTCTGAAAGAAAAAGAAAACCTGTTTAAAATGTTGTTTATTATTCTAAAGATAAATTTAAAATTTTTCAGGTCATTTATTTTTCCACATATAATGATGTCAAAAAAGTACTCACCGTGTACAATGAGAACATACTCTGCGCTGCTTTGGCCAATGGTGTTTGTGGCTTCACATCGATATGTACCATTATCCGTTTTGTTCAGGAAAAGAATGTTTAGCTCCCTACCACTCACAACCATTCGGTCAGGATCTGGCAATTCTCCACCGTCCTTTGTCCACAAAACAGGTTCTGGCCTATTGGATTTAAAGCACATAGATAGGAAAAATAAGAAAGTTTTCATATTATGTGAAGTAAATAAATCAAGCAATATATAAATATTTAGCAATCATTTGCTAAATAATATTTAATAATAATCAATAATCAAATGATTGCTAAATATTTATATATTGATTGCTAATGTCTATAAGGTACCAACAACCACCATGCTTTCACTCAGGAGATTTGGAGATATTGCAAATATAATTTAATTTCATTCTGCTTAACTAAACAGACATGTATTAAGGAAGTAATTTGCTGAGTCATTATAGCAGTCCTCTGGCCTTGATCCTGATGCGAATTGCTCATACCTGCTATTTCTAGAGGATGGCTTTGGGGCTACTGGAGTAGCCTTTTATAGAAGTACTTGGAATTATACCTTTGCACTGTGACAGTTTTGCCTGAACCCATCTGAAGCTTTTGCCCCTCACCTTTCCTGCTTTTCTCACCCCCTACAGGTTTTTCCTTAAAGTTCTCTCTTTTAGTCTCCTAGTTTTATTGAGACACAATTGACAACTAACGCTGCAGTGTACAACAGAATGAGTTGATAAATGTATATATTGCAAAATAATTATCACAGTAGCTTTAGTTAACATCCATCACCTCACATAGTTATATATTTTTTCTTGTGATGAAAATGTTTACGATCTGCTCTCTTAGCAACACTAAAATAAACAATACAATATTGTTATTTATAGTCAGCATGCTGTACATTACATCCCCAGAACTTACTTATCTTGTAACTTGTAATCTGTACTACATTCACCCATTTCTCCCACTACCCTACCCCCTGTATCTGGACACTTTCACTCGACATTATATTGGAAGTCTTAGCCAGAGCGATTAAACAGGAAAAAAATAAAAGGCATCCAAATAGGAAAGGAAGAAGTAAAATTGCCTGTATTTGCAGATGACATAATATTAAGAAAACCCTAAAGACCTCACCAAATAACTGTTAAAAATAATAAATGAATTTAGTAAAGTTTCAGGATAAAAAATCAATATACAAAATCAATTATATTTCTATACATTAACAATGAACTATTAGAAAGAAATTAAGAAAACAGTCCCATTTACAATTGCACCAAAAAGAATAAAATATTTAGGAAAAATTTAAGAAGATGAAAACCCATACACTAAAAACTATGACATTGATGAAAAAAATTAAAGAGAACACATACATACTCATTGATTGGAAAAATTAATATTAAATGTCCATACTAGCAAAGTGATTTACACATTCAAAGCAATCCCTATCAAAATTGCAATGGCATCTTTAACAGAAATAGAACAATCCTAAAATTTTTATGGAACCATGATAAACCCTGAACAGGAAAGCAATCTTAAGAAACAAGAAAAAAGCTAGAGGCATCACATTTCCTGCTTTCAAACTATATTACAAAGCTATAGTCATTAAAATATGATATTGGTATAAATACAAACATATAGGTCAATGGAACAAAGTAGAGGGCCCAGAAATAAACACATACATATATAGCCAATTAATTTTTTATAAAGGTGGCAAGAATATACAATGGAGAAAGGACAGTCTCTTCAATAAGTGCTGGGTACACCAGACAGCCACATGCAAAAGAATGAAACTGGATCCTGAATCTCTATCTTACACAAAAATCAAATCAAAATGGATTAAAGCTTGAAATTAAGTCCTGAACAACTGGGACTATGTCAAACTAAAAAGCATCTGCACATGTACCCCTATGTCTATAGCAGCATTATCTACAATAGCCAAATTATGGAAACAGCCCAAGTGTCCATTGATTGATGAATGGATAAAGAAGAGGTGGTGTATATATACAATGGAATACTACTCAGCCATAAAAAATAATGAAATCTTGCCATTTGCAATGACATGGATAGAGCTAGAGAGTATTATGCTAAACAAAATAAATCAGTCAGAGGAAGACGGATACCATTTGATTTCACTTATATGTGGAATTTAGAAAACAAAACAAATGAACAAAGGGGAAAAAAAAGAGAGAGGGAAGCAAATCAAGAAATAGACTCAACTATAGAGAATAAATTGATGTTACTAAAGGAGAGGTGGGTGGGGTGATGGATGAAATAGGCAATGGGGAGTAAGGAGTGTACTTGTGTGATGAGCACCCGGTACTGTATGGAAGTATTGAATCACTATACTGTACACCTGAAACTAATATAACATTGAATGTTAAGTAACTAGAATTTATTTTATTTATTTATTTATTTTTAAAGATTTTATTTATTTATTTGACAGAGAGAGACACAGCGAGAGAGAGAGCACAAGCAGGGGGAGTGGGAGAGGGAGAAGCAGGCTTCCCGCGGACCAGGGAGCCCGATGCGGGGCTTGATCCCAGGACCCTGGGATCATGACCTGAGCCGAAGGCAGACGCTTAACGACTGAGCCACCCAGGTGCCCCAAGTAACTAGAATTTAAATAAAAACTTAAAAAATGAGATTATGAAAAAAATAAACAAAATAAAAATAAAATAAAATAAAAATAAATTTAAAAAGCTTCTGCACAGAATGGAAACCATTAACAAAATGAAAAGGCAATTTAAAAAATAGGAGGAAAATATTTCCAAATCTTGTATCTGCTAAATGGGTAAATATCCAAAATTCATAAAGAACTTGTACAACTGAGTAGCAAAAAATAACTTAATTAAAAATTTTGTAATGGAATTGAATAAACATTCTTCCAAAGAAGACTTGCAAGTGGTTAACAATTACATGAAAAAATGTTCAGCATCACTCATCATTGGATAAATGCAAATCAAAACCATAATGTGCTATCACCTCATACCTGTTAGAATGCCTATCATCAAAAAGTCTAGAAATAACAAGTGTTAGGGAAGATGTGGAGAAAAGGGAACCCTTACACAATGTGGGTAGAAATATAAATTGGTGCATCAAGTATGGAAAATAGTATGGATGTTCCTCGGAATATTAAAAATAGAACTACCACCTGATCCACCAATTCCACTTTTGGGTAAATACCCAAAGGAAAAAAAATCGCTATCTCAAAAAAATATCTGTATCCCATGTTCACTGCAGCCTTGTTTATAATAGCCAACACATGGAAAGAAACTAAGTGTTCATCAATAGATGAATGGGTAAAAAATATATATTCCAAATATAATGCAATATTATTCAGCCATCGAAAAAAGGAAAACCTGCTAATTGAGACAACATGGTTGGACCTTGAGGGCATTAGGTTAAGTGAAATAGTGAGACAGAAAAAGACAAATACTGTATGATCATACTTATATGTGGAATCTAAAAAATAAGTTTTATGAACTTACAGAAACTGATAGTTCTCTTTTAATTAAATTCTTGCAAAAAATTCCCATCTCAAAACTTGTTTGTAGGGAAGAAAGGATGAATGAAACATGGACATCTGTCTTCAAACATTTTACATACTTTTGTAATTATAAATTATAGGAATAGCTAATAGTACCTACCACCATGGGTTAATAATGGTAGTTATCCTAGATATGCTACTAATATTTCCTATATTTCTCACAAGAATACTTCTGAAAATATTGTTTTTTTAAATTTTATTTTATTATGTTAATCACCATACATTACATCATTAGTTTTTTATGTAGTGTTCCATGATTCATTGTTGGCATATAACACCCAGTGCTCCATTCAATACATGCCCTCTTTAATCCCCATTACCAGGCTAACGCATCCCCCCAACCTCCTCCCCTCTAGAACCCTCAGTTTGTTTCTGAGTCCATAGTCTCTCATGGTTCATCTCCCCCTCTGATTCCGCCCCTTCATTTTTCCCTTCCTACTATATAGATAATTGTTTTAACATACAATGTATTATTTGTTTCAGAGGTACAGGTCTATGATTCATCAGTCTTACACAATTCACAGTGCTCACCACAGCACATACCCTCCCAAATGTCTATCACCCAGCCTCCCCATCCCTCCCACACCCCACCACCAGCAATCCTCAGTTTGTTTCCTGAGATTAAGAATTCCTCATATCAGTGAGATCATATGATACTTGTCTCTCTCTGATTGATTTATTTTGCTTAGCATAATACCCTCTAGTTCCAACCACGTCGTTGTAAATGGCAAGATTTCATTCCTTTTGATGGCTGCATAATATTCCATTGTGTGTGTGTGTGTGTGTATATATATATATATATATATATATATATATATATATATATATATATATA